>NW_027212895.1:0-174769 GCF_030788295.1 Drosophila virilis | reverse complement strand
TTTTCAATATGTGCTGCGTGCAACAGAAAGAGGGAGTTCTGCAAAGTTTCATTAAGATAGCTTAAAAGTGAGGGACTAGTTCGCATGGAAACAGACAGACGGACAGACGGACATGGCTATATCGACTCGGCTGTTGATTCTGATTAAGATTATATATACTTTATGGGGTCGGAGATGTCTCCTTCTATGCGTTACACATTTCACGACAAAATTATAATACCCTCTGCAAGGGTATAAAAACGAGAATGAAGGGCTATCTTCGGCACGCCAAAGATCTAATACCCTTGCAGACCCAACCTTTTCATAATGCTCATAGTGCTTTGCCCCTATCTAAGAAGTACCGGGAAAATAGTATATGCCGAGTTTGGTCAAGATATCTAGATAATCAAAATGTTTTTTCATACGACTTAATTTTCGACCGATCATTCCTATGGCAGCTATATGATATAGTGGTCCGATCTTAATAGGAATTTGCACATATATGAGGAGTAAAGTAAAACTAATAAGTGCCGAGTTTGGTCAAGATATCTTGAAAAACAAAATGTTTTTCATACAAAAACTTAATTTTCGACCGATCGTTCCTATGGCAGCTATATGATATAGTGGTCCGATCTAAATAGGATTTTGAATATATATGAAGAGTAAAGTAAAACTAATATATGCCGAGTTTGGTCAAGATATCTTGATAAACAAAATGTTTTTTCATACAAAAGCTTAAACTATATGATATAGTGGTCCGATCTTAATAGGATTTTGCATATATATGAGGAGTAAAGTAAAACTAATAAATGCCGAGTTTGGTCAAGATATCTTGATAAATAAAATGTTTTTCCATACAAAAGCTTAATTTTCGACCGATCGTTCCTATGGCAGCTATATGATATAGTGGTCCGATCCAGCTGGTTTTCACATATGTGCTGCGTGCAACAGAAAGAGGGAGTTCTGCAAAGTTTCATTGAGAAAGCTTTAAAACTGAGGGACTAGTTCGCATAGAATTATACAGACGGACAGACGGACATGGCTATATCGACTCGGCTGTTGATGCTGATTAAGAATATATATACTTTATGGGGTCGGGGATGTCTCCGTCTATGCGTTACACATTTCACGACAAAATTATAATACCCTCGTCAAGGGTATAAGAACGAGAAAGAAGGGCTATCTTCGGCACGCCAAAGATCTAATACCCTTGCAGACCCACCCTTTTCATAATGCTCATAGTGCTTTGCCCCTATCTAAGAAGTACCGGGAAAATAGTATATGCCGAGTTTAGTCAAGATATCTTGATAATCAAAATGTTTTTTCATACGACTTAATTTTCGACCGATCGTTCCTATGGCAGTTATATGATAGATATATGATATATGAGGAGCATAGTAAAACTAATAAATGCCGAGTTTGGTCAAGATATCTTGAAAAACAAAATGTTTTTTCATCCAAAAACTTAATTTTCGACCGATCATTCCTATGGCAGCTATATGATATAGTGGTCCGATCTTAATAGGATTTTGCATATATATGAGGAGTAAAGTAAAACTAATAAGTGCCGAGTTTGGTCAAGATATCTTGAAAAACAAAATGTTTTTCATACAAAAACTTAATTTTCAAAAATACAAAAACTTGTTTTTCATACAAAAACAATTTTCGACCGATCGTTCCTATGGCAGCTATATGATATAGCGGTCCGATCTTAATAGGATTTTGGACATATATGAAAAGTAAAGTAAAACTAATAAATGCCGAGTTTGGTCAAGATATCTTGAAAAACAAAATGTTTTATCATACAAAAACTTAATTTTCGACCGATCGATCCTATGGCAGCTATATGATATAGTGGTCCGATCTTAATAGGATTTTGCATATACAAGGAGTAAAGTAAAACTAATAAATGCCGAGTTTGGTCAAGATATCTTGAAAACAAAATGTTTTTTCATACAAAAACTTAATTTTCGACCGATCGATCCTATGGCAGCTATATGATATAGTGGTCCGATTTTAATATGATTTTGCATATATATGAGGAGTAAAGTAAAACTAATATATGCCAAGTTTGGTCAAGATATCTTGATAAACAAAATGTTTTTTCATGCAAAAACTTAATTTTCGACCGATCATTCCTATGGCAGCTATATGATATAGCGGTCCGATATTAATAGGATTTTGCATATATATGAGGAGTCAAGTAAAACTAATAAGTGCCGAGTTTGGTCAAGATATCTTGAAAAACAAAATGTTTATCATAGAAAAACTTAATTTTCGACCGATCATTCCTATGGCAGCTATATGATATAGCGGTCCGATCTTAATAGGATTCTGCATATATATGAGGAGTAAAGTAAAACTAATAAATGCCGAGTTTGGTCAAGATATCTTGATAAATAAAATGTTTTTTCATACAAAAGCTTAATTTTCGACCGATCGTTCCTATGGCAGCTATATGATATAGTGGTCCGATCCAGCTGGTTTTCACATATGTGCTGCGTGCAATAGAAAAAGGGGGTTCTGCAAAGTTTCATTAAGATAGCTTTAAAACTGAGGCACTAGTTCGCATAGAAACAGACAGACGGACAGACGGACATGGCTATATCGACTCGGCTGTTGATTCTGATTAAGAATATATATACTTTATGGGGTCGGAGATGTCTCCTTCTATGCGTTACACATTTCACGACAAAATTATAATACCCTCTGCAAGGGTATAAAAACGAGAAAGAAGGGCTATCTTCGGCACGCCAAAGATCTAATACCCTTGCAGACCCAACCTTTTCATAATGCTCATAGTGCTTTGCCCCTATCTAAGAAGTACCGGGAAAATAGTATATGCCGAGTTTGGTCAAGATATCTTGATAATCAAAATGTTTTTTCATACGACTCAATTTTCGACCGATCATTCCTATGGCAGCTATATGATATAGTGGTCCGATCTTAATAGGATTTTGCACATATATGAGGAGTAAAGTAAAACTAATAAGTGCCGAGTTTGGTCAAGATATCTTTAAAAACAAAATGTTTTTCATACAAAAACTTAATTTTCGACCGATCGTTCCTATGGCAGCTATATGATATAGTGGTCCGATCTTAATAGGATTTTGCCTATATATGAGGAGTAAAGTAAAACTTATAAACTCAAAACTATTCAAAAACAAAGAAAATCATCTAACGAAAAAAAGTGTATTACACCAAGATGACCATGGAATTATCAGAACAACACCTCAACCAGGCCCTTTCACTACTTAGACAGGTGCCAAGCTTTAACGGATCAACGGATCAACTAAACGCCTTCATTAAAAGGATCGATAACATCCTACACCTGTATCCAACCCGAGATGTTAGACAACACAGCATCTTATACGGAGCCATCGAATTGCAAGTCACAGGAGATGCTCAGAGAATATCACAAAGGACAGCAGCCAACACTTGGCAGGAGCTGAGAAACGCATTGATTGAAAAATACAAAGTACAGACACCATTTGAAGAACTCCTTCGACGCTTATACAACACGAATTACCAAGGAAACGTCCGTAAGTTCATCGAGGATCTCGAAAATAAATCTTTTGTTATTTTAAATAAGTTAGCATTAGAAAATATACCTAGCAATACAACCCTTTATACAAATGCCATGAATAACACAATCAAAGATGTTATAACAAAAAAATTACCAGATGATGTTAGCCAGATACGACATTACGTCGACACAAAAACTAAAGCAAGTAGCTCAAGGAGAGGGATTATATGAAAATAGCGTTACTGAAAAACCTAAAAATAATAATGTTCAGGGAAATCAAAATAACAATCGTAAGAACATGGGAAATGATCAGCAAAATGCTAACCCAACCACCAGTTCAAGTGGTTATTCCAACACGAATCAGAGTTATCACGCATAAAATGAACAGCACAATAAGTCCGAAGACAATCAGAAAGCTCGCCACGAGTTCCAACAGAAATTAAGTTAAGGTAGATACCAAAATCCTTATAGATACCCAAAACGTCAAAGAGATAGTAAGACTGGGCAGATGAAAATGGATACATCCGAAAATGTTCATCAGCAAGCCTCGGAACAAACAGAAGAAATCCATTCATAAAATTGATTATGAATGACGAAGTTCTAAAATGTGTCATTGACACAGGTTCAACCATAAATCTAATGAAAACAAACCGCTTTAATTTTCCAGTTTACAACGAAACATTAAAGGTTCACACCATAAATGGTGTTATTGAATTAAAACAAAGTATACGATTAGGAGCAACCAAAATTTGTCCGAGCAAACAAAAATTCTATATTCACGACTTCTCAGAGCATTATGATGTTCTGATTGGGAGAGAATACCTTGAAGCATGTCAAGCAAAAATAGACTATGCACAAGGATCCGTAACCTTAGGAGAATTTAACTTTTGTTTTAGATATAATGACGAGTAGGTCGAAGAGGACATGACCGCACAAGAGTGCCTTGATCCACCCTCAACAGAGGACAGACCATTTAACTTCACTATTAATAATGAATTAATAGAAAACAATGAGTTTAGGCTAGAGCACCTAAACTCAGAAGAAAAAGAAAAAATTAAAAAAGTTTTACATGAATTTCGTGATATCCAGTACCATGAAGGTGACAATTTGACTTTCACTAGTACAATTAAACACAAAATTCTAACAAAACATGAGGACCCAATTTACAAGCGTCCATACAAATATCCTCAAATATACGATGAGGAAGTAAATAAACAAATAAGCGATATGATAAAACAAAATATCATACGTAAATCCAAATCCTCTTACTGCTCACCAGTAATAATCGTTCCAAAGAAAAACGATGCATCTGGAAAGCAAAAGTTCCGGTTAGTCATAGATTACCGCAATCTCAATGAATTAACTATTAATGATAAATACCCTATCCCGATCATGGATGAAATATTAGACAAACTTGGAAAATGTCAATATTTCACAACCATTGATCTACCCATAGGCTTCCACCAAATCCAAATGGATCCTGGTTCAATAGTCAAGACTGCATTTTCGACTAAACATGGCCATTACGAGTACACTCGCATGCCATTTGGTCTTAAGAATGCACCTGCAACGTTCCAACGTTGTATGAACAATCTCTTAGAAGATTTAATTTTTAGGGATTGTCTGGTCTATTATTTTTTCCACTTCATTGGAGGAACACATTTTGTCGCTACAAAAGGTATTTAAGAAGCTTAGAGAAGCTAACTTAAAACTACAGTTGGATAAATGGGAGTTTATGAGAAAAAAAACTGAATTTCTCAGTCACATCATCACAACTGAGGGTATAAAACCAAATCCCAACAAGATACACGCAATTGTCAAATTCCCAATTCCAAAACCCCCAAAAGAAATTAAATCATTTCTAGGATTATGTGGTTTCTATAGGAAATTTATACCAAATTTCGCTAATATAGTAAAACCATTAACACTTAAATTAAAAAAGGGAGCAAAAATCAATATAAATGACAGAGACTACGAACTAGCGTTTCAAAAGCTAAGAGTACTCATAACATCCGACCCAATTTTAATATACCCTAAAAACCATTTTCATTAACTACAGACGCGAATAATATGGCAATAGGGGCCGTCCTTTCGCAAGAGCATAAGCCTATATGCTATGCAAGTAGAACTCTCAACGAGCTAAATTATTCAACGATTGAAAAAGAAATTTTAGCAATCGTTTGGGCCACTAAATACTTTAGGTCCTATCTCTTTGGTCGACAATTTCAAATCCTTAAATCACAGACTACTCGTCTGGTTAAATAATATGAAAGAACCTAACATGAAATTACAAAGATGGAAAATCAAGCTAAATGAGTTTGATTTCCAAATAAAAAACGTCCCAGGAGAAGAAAATTATGTGGCAGATGCTCTGTCCGGAATTCAATTAAACGAAAACTTCTTAGGCGAAGATACAATTAGCACAAGACCAACAATACATAGTGCTCAAGAAGACAACAGTAACCATTTACAAATCACAGAAAGACCTCTTAATTATTATTATCGACAAATAGAATTTGAAAAAGGAACCGAGAACGAAACAAAACGTTACGAATTACTTTCACAAAACCAACATAAAAATTACGTACAAGGACATGACTAACGTGCATGCCAAAGAATTAATAAAAGAATACTTATGCACAAAGAAAAGTGTGCTATACTTCCACAACGAAGCAGATTTTCCAATTTTTCAAGAAGCCTACTTAGAAATAATATGCGAATAATTCAACAAAGGCAATGAAAACTAGTACAAAATTAATAGACCTTCAAACATGAAAAAACTATCAATTGGTTCAAGGAAACCCACTATTTCCCAGATTATCAAAAGTTAATTCAAAATCTAATAAATGAATGTGAGATTTGCAACATCGCAAAAACAGAGCACAGAGATACAAAATTAACTTTCGAAATAACTCCGGAAATCGCTAATATCCGAGAAAAATATGTAATGGATTTTTACATAGTAGGAGATAAACAATTTTTATCTTGCATTGATATCTATTCAAAATTTGCATCATTAATAGAATAAAAAGTAGAGACTGGCGAGGAACCAAACGAGCTATATTACAAGTGTTCAACCAAATGGGTAAACCCATCGAAATAAAATCAGACAAAAGACTCAGCTTTTATGTGCACAGCTTTACAATTATGGCTAAAATCAGAAGCAGTAAATATTAATATAACCACTAGTAAAAATGGTATATCCGACGTAGAACAGTTTCATAAGACAGTTAAGGAAAAATTAAGAATCATTAACAGCGACTCAGACGTCGAAAATAAACTTACAAAATTTGAAACTATACTCTACACGTACAATCATAAAACAAAGCACAAAACGACTAACAGAGTATGACACTCAACCTAATAAAGAAAAACTAATAAATAACTTCAATAAAAAACGAACAAATTATGAAATTGACACTAGATACAAACATTTACTATTAGTTAAATCAAAGACGACAACCCCGTTCAAGAAAACAGGAGAACTAAGACAAATCGACGACAAACATTTTGAGGAAACTAACAGAGGCAGGAAAATAACCCATTACAAAATCAAATTCAAAAAGAAATAGTAGACTAATCAAAGCAAATATAACAATTACAGGTCAACAACAGACAGCGATCAAAACATACAAGCACCAGCTTAAACTAATTATTATAATATTACTATCAATAACTGTAAACCATATAAATGCACAAAGTATTGAAATTAATCCTATCAAAGCCCATAACGGCTATCTCATATTTAAAACAGGAACCATAGACATTCCGACAGATTACGAATTCCACTGTTTAACGGTTAATATAACAAAAACCGAAGAAACTTTTAACACTTTAATTGAACAAAGTAAAGAATTCAATAACCTTATACAAATCGAATACCTAGTAGAAAAATTAAACAGAGAAATAAACGGCTTAAAAATAGCCAAACGCAGCAAAAGAGGTTTAGTTAACATAGTAGGAACAGTATATAAATACTTATTTGGAACATTAGATCAAGAAGACAAAACAGAAATTGAACAAAAAAATAAGCAACTTAGCAGAAAACAGCGTTCAGGTTAATGAATTAAATTACATAATAGAAGCTATAAACAAAGGAATGGAAATCATGAACGAACTAGATCAAGAGAAACAAAAAGGAAAGAAATTAGATATCCTTATATTTAACTTACAACACTTTACAGAATATATAGAAGACATTGAGATGGGAATGCAGCTCACAAGATTTGATGCATGTTAATTCTGAGAAATTGTTGAATACAAAAACTTCCACT
The DNA here is from genome assembly GCF_030788295.1 of Drosophila virilis. Lineage (NCBI taxonomy): Eukaryota > Metazoa > Arthropoda > Insecta > Diptera > Drosophilidae > Drosophila > Drosophila virilis. Next base: position 166,990 of record NW_027212895.1, on the reverse strand, counting down.
TGGTTTAAATCAGATACAAACGAAATACTGATAATATCCCATGTTTCTCGAGAAATAATAAAAAGCCCGGTATTCGAAATAATTCCATACCCGGATGATAATAATAACATTTTGACAGAAATAGCTCATGAAAGATATTTTACCTAAGACAAAAAAGTTTATAGCAAAGAAACAAAAAAACTAATTAATAATGAATGTTTGACAGGAATTTTAAACCAAATAACACCAGAGTGATGTTAAACCAAAATTTTTCAAAATTTTCAAATCAACTACGTAAAACCAAATATAATTTTAACTTGGAATTTACCAAAAAATATATTAAATCATAATTGTATAAATAACGAAATAACAATAGAAGGAAACAATATAATAAAAATCTTTAATTGTTCAGTGCAAATTAATGAAATTACAATTTCAAACAATATGTTAGATTATACTCAAAGCATTTACGTAAGCAATGATGTTATAAAATTAGAACCACTTTCGTTTGTACAAACGAAACAAATTATAAATGAACATACAAAATTTAACAATGTATTCCAGATAATTACAATAACCATATTTGTAATCATATTAATAAGTTTAACACTGTATTTGACATATAAGTTCAAAAGCATACCTAAGAAATTAATTATAAAATATAAAAACCCAAAGTAGAAGAAACACCTACAATAATAGGAGGTACACCAATTGTAAAAGAAGAAAATGTTACACTATATCCAAACTTAAACACCTGAGGACAGCCATTATTCTAATGGTTGGGGGAGTAACATATCCATAGTCGCACCCACCCTTTAACATAACTTAGCACATAAGCATAACCACAAGTATAAACATTTCTAATATTGTAAACAAAGAGCCTGGTGATAACATCGACATTGGTCAAGATCAAACTGTCCCCCTTTGGTAGAAATAAACAATTCACCCTAAATATCACGCCACTGTCAATGTTCCCATCAGAGCACTATCCCAGGCATAATTGCTGACGCAGCTCAAACTTCACTCAATTTTGACTCAAACTGTCTCAAAGCGAAGTTTGCTAAGCGGCCGCAACAGTTAGATAAATCAGTTCATATTCGGGAAGCAAATCTGAATGTACTCAACAAAAGTAGCCGTTTAGTGAAAATAATAAATTGAAATATATTTTTTTATAGTAACCTAACGTGTAAAACTTAATTATATATATATCTATATATATATATATATATATATATATGAGCATTATGAAAAGGTTGGGTCTGCAAGGTTATTATATCTTTGGCGTGCCGAATATGGCCCTTCTTTTTCGTTTTATAGTAACTTAACGTGTTAAACTTAATTATATATGTATATATACCTAATTATATATATATATATAATATATATATATATATATTATATATATATATATATATATATATATATAATTAAGTTTTACACGTTAGGTTACTATAAAAAAATATAATTCAATTTATTATTTTCACTTAACGGCTACTTTTGTTGAGTTCATTCAGATTTGCCATTGTTGAATTATTCGGACTTATTATTTCTAAGTAGGCCTCTTGAAAAGTTGGAAAATCTGCTTCGTTGTGGAAGTATAGCACACTTTTCTTTGTGCATAAGTATTCTTTTATTAATTCTTTGGCATGCGTAATTCATGCAAGTAATTCGTAACTTTTGTTTCGTTCTCGGTTCCTTTTTCAAATTCTATTTGTCAATTATAATAATTAAGTGGTCTTTCTGTGATTTGTAAATGGTTACTGTTGTCTTCTTGAGCACTATGTATTGTTGCTCTTCTTCTAATTGTATCTTCGCTAAGAAGTTTTCGCTTAATTGAATTCTGGACAGAGCATCTGCCACATAATTTTCTTCTCCTGGGACGTATTTAATTTGGAAATCAAACTCATTTAGCTTGATTTTCCATCTTTGTAATTTCATGTTAGGTTCTTTCATATTATTTAACCAGACGAGTGGCCTATGATCACTAAGGATTTGAAATTGTCGACCAAAGAGATAGGACCTAAAGTATTTAGTGGCACAAACGATTGCTAATAATTCTTTTTCAATCGTTGAATCATGCTCGTTGAGAGTTCTACTTGCACAGCATATAGGCTTTTGCTCTTGCGAAAGGACGGCCCCTATTGCCATATTACTCGCGTCTGTAGTTAATGAAAATGGTTTTTCGAAGTTAGGGTATATTAAAATTGGGTCGGATGTTATGAGTACTTTTAGCTTTTCAAACGCTAGTTCGTAGTCTCTGTCTTTTATATTGATTTTTGCTCCTTTTTTTAATTAAAGTGTTAATGGTTTTACTATATTAGCGAAATTTGGTATAAATTTCCTATAGAAATCACATAATCCTAGAAATGATTTAATTTCTTTTGGGGTTTTTGGAATTGGGAATTTGACAATTGCTTGTATCTTGTTGGGAGTTGGTTTTATACCCTTAGTTGTGATGATGTGACCGAGATATTCAGTTTCTTTTCTCATAAACTCGCATTTATCCAACTGTACTTTTAAGTTAGCTTCTCTAAGCTTCTTAAATACCTTTTGTAGCGACAAAATGTGTTCCTCCAATGAAGTGGAAAAATAATAATGTCGTCTAAGTAGACCAGACAATCCTTAAAAATTAAATCTTCTAAGAGATTGTTCATACAACGTTGGAACGTTGCAGGTGCATTCTTAAGACCAAATGGCATGCGAGTGTAAAATTGCGGTCTTGGGTATTGAACCAGGATCCATTTGGATTTGGTGAAAGCCTTTGGCTAGATCAATGGTTCTGAAATATTGACATTTTCCAAGTTTGTCTAATATTTCATCCATGATCGGGATAGGGTATTTATCATTAATAGTTAATTCATTGAGATTGCGGTAATCTATGAGTAACCGGAACTTTTGCTTTCCAGATGCATTTCTTTGGAAAGATTATTACTGGTGAGCAGTAAGGGGATTTGGATTTACGTATGATATTTTGTTTTATCATATCGCTTATTTGTTTATTTACTTCCTCATCGTATATTTGAGGATATTTGTATGGACGCTTGTAAATTGGGTCCTCATGTTTTGTTAGAATTTTGTGTTTAATTGTACTAGTGAAAGTCAAATTGTCACCTTCATGGTACTGGATATCACGAAATTCATGTAAAACTTTTTTAATTTTTTCTTTTTCTTTTGAGCTTAGGTGCTCTAGCCTAAACTCATTGTTTTCTATTAATTCATTATTAATAGCGAAGTTAAATGGTCTGTCCTCTGTTGAGGGTGGATCAAGGCACTCTTGTGCAGTCATGTCCTCTTCTGCCTATTCGTCATTATATCTAAAACAAAAGTTAAATTCTCCTAAGGTTACGGATCCTTGTGCATAGTCTATTTTTGCTTGACATGCTTCAAGGTATTCTCTCCCAATCAGAACATCATAATGCTCTGAGAAGTCGTGAATATAGAATTTTTGTTTGCTCGGACAAATTTTGCTTGCTCCTAATCGTACACTTTGTTTTAATTCAATAACACCATTTATGGTGTGAACCTTTAATGTTTCGTTGTAAACTGGAAAACTTAAGCGGTTTGTTTTCATTAGATTTATGGTTGAACCTGTGTCAATGACACATTTTAGAACTTCGTCATTCATAATCAATTTTATAATGGATTTCTTCTGTTTGTTCCGAGGCTTGCTGATGAAAATTTTCGGATGTATCCATTTTCATCTGCCCACTCTTACTATCTCTTTGACGTTTAGTCGGAGGGTTTGGCGCATTCAAGCGTGAAAGGGACTGATTTTAATAGTTTAAAGGATTTTGGTATTTATCTTGACTTAATTTCTGTTGGAACTCGTGGTGACTGATTGTCTTCGGACTTATTGTGCTGTTCATTTTGTGCATGATAACTCTGATTCGTGTTGGAATAACCACTTGAACTGGTGGTTGGGTTAGCATTTTGCTGATAATTTCCCATGTTCCTACGATTGTTATTTCCCTGAACATTATTATTTTTAGGTTTTTCAGTAACGCTATTTTCATATAATCCCTCTCTTTGAGCTACTTGCTTTAGTTTTTGTGTCGACGTAATGTCGTATCTGGCTAACATCATGAAAAGCCTATCTGGTAATTTTTTTGTAATAACATCTTTGATTGTGTTATTCATAGCATTTTTATAAAGTGTCGTATTGCTAGGTATATTTTCTAATGCTAACTTATTTAATATAAAAAAAGATTTATTATCGAGATCCTCGATGAACTTACGGACGTTTCCTTGGTAATTCGTGTTGTATAAGCGTCGAAGGAGTTCTTCAAATGGTGTCTGTACTTTGAATTCTTTAATCAATGCGTTTCTCAGCTCCTGCCAAGTGTTGGCTGCTGTCCTTTGTGATATTCTCTGAGCATCTCCTGTGACTTGCAATTCGATGGCTCCGTATAAGATGCTGTGTTGTCTAACATCTCGGGTTGGATAAAGGTGTAGGATGAAATCTATCCTTTTAATGAAGGCGTTTAGTTGATCCGTTGATCCGGCAAAGCTTGGCACCTGTCTAAGTTGTAAAAGGGCCTGGTTGAGGTGTTGTTCTGATAATGCCATTGTCATCTTGTTGTAATACACTTTTTTTCGTTAGATGATTTTCTTTGTTTTTGAATAGTTTTGAGTTTGTAGGTTTGAACTTTATTGTTCTTTGATTTTGCACTTTTATTTTAGATTATAGTTTGTGATGGATTATTGTTTAAACGTTTTTTTTTTTTTTGTGTGTGTGTGTCTTAAAAAGACTCAGGATTAACGTATTGCAGCGATTTAACGATATGCAAAGCCAGTCGTTATTAACTGTAGTAGCTTTATTCCCCAAAGAGTCAATATTATTAGGCTACTAGTGACCCGAAGGTTCTTGTGCGGATACGTATTCGAGAAAATGTTTATTACACTCCGACAACACTTTCGGTCGCGATTGTGCGTTAGATTTGGGAATTAATTATCCTTTAGCGATCTTTACTTTTTCCCGACGTATCCTACCGGCTGCGCCAATTAAGTTTTACATGTTAGGTTACTATAAAAAAATATATTTCAATTTATTATTTTCACTTAACGGCTACTTTTGTTGAGTACATTCAGATTTGCTTCCCGAATATGAACTGATTTATCTAACTGTTGCGGTCGCTTAGCAAACTTCGCTTTGAGAGAGTTTAAGTCAAAATTGAGTGAAGTTTGAGCTGCGTCAGCAATTATGCGTGGGATAGTGCTCTGATGGGAACATTGACAGTGGCGTGATATTTAGGGTGAATTGTTTGATCTTGACCAATGTCGATGTTATCACCAGGCTCTTTGTTTACAATATTAGAAATGTTTATACCTGTGCTTATGCTTACGTGCTAAGTTATGTTAAAGGGTGGGTGCGACTATGGATATGTCACTATATATATATATATATATATATATATATATATATATTGTTCTATCCTCTCTCTCTCTCCTCAATAATAATTTAAGATTTTAATTCAGGTATGCGTATACATATATTTTATATATTCCATCCGTCAATTCCAATATTTCATATATATATATCAATATTGCCTTAAGTATTGTATATATAAATATTATTCTATGTTATATGCTCTCCTCAATAATTATTGAAGTTTAAATATAGGTATTGTGTGTATATATTTTTATACCCTTGCAGAGGGTATTATAATTTTGTCGTGAAATGTGTAACGCATAGAAGGAGACATCTCCGACCCCATAAAGTATATATATTCTTAATCAGCATCAACAGCCGAGTCGATATAGCCATGTCCGTCTGTCCGTCTGTCTGTTTCTATGCGAACTAGTCCTTCAGTTTTAAAGCTATCTGAATGAAACTTTGCAGAACTCCCTCTTTCTGTTGCACGCAGCACATATGTGAAAACCAGCTGGATCGGACCACTATATCATATAGCTGCCATAGGAACGATCGGTCGAAAATTAAGTTTTTGTATGAAAAAACATTTTGTTTATCAAGATATTTTGACCAAACTCGGCATTTATTAGTTTTACTTTCCTCCTCATATATATGCAAAATCCTATTAGGATCGGACAACTATATCATATAGCTGCCATAGGAACAATCGGTCGAAAATAAAGTTTTTGTATGACAAACATTTTGTTTTTCAAGATATCTTGACCAAACTCGGCACTTATTAGTTTTACTTTACTCCTCATATATATGCAAAATCCTATTAAGATCGGACCACTAAATCATATAGCTGCCATAGGAACGATCGGTCGAAAATTAAGTTTTTGTATGAAAAACATTTTGTTTTTCAAGATATCTTGACCAATCTCAGCACTTATTAGTTTTACTTTACCCTCATATATATGCTAAATCCCATTAAGATCGGACCACTATATCATATAGCTGCCATAGGAATGATCGGTCGAAAATTAAGTTTTTGGATGAAAAAACATTTTGTTTTTTAAGATATCTTGACCAAACTCGGCATTTATTAGTTTTACTTTGCTCCTCATATATATGCAATATCCTTTTAAGATCGGACCACTCTATCATATAGCTGCCATAGTAACGATCGGTCGAAAATTAAGTCGTATGAAAAAACATTTGGTTTATCAAGATATCTTGACCAAACCTGGCATATACTATTTTCCCGGTACTTATTAGATAGGGGAAAAGCACTATGAGCATTATGAAAAGGTTGGGTCTGCAAGGGTATTAGATCTTTGGCGTGCCGAAGATAGCCCTTCTTTCTCGTTATATATTCCATCCGTCAATTCCGTATTTTCATGTGTATATATCAATATTGTTTTAAGTATTGAATATATAAATATTCTTCTATGCTTAATATAAAATATTTGAAAGCAACGTAGATGAATAAATTTCGTAGAGTAGGCATACAAACATCAATAAATATATAACAATTATAAATTGATAATATATTTTAAGCGAATGTATTACACAATTATACGAATTATGTTCGTCTAGTGTTACTTTTTCGAATCATCAAGCAAAGGATAAGCTTTAGTGGATAACAGCATGGAAGCTGCTCAACCACTTACAACACCTTGCCTGTTACAAAAGTCGTTTACAATTGATTCTAGGATTTGACATTGTATTAAATAAGGATTTAAAATATAACTACCGCGGCATCAGGTGATCGAAGATCCTCCCAATTTACTATCTTATAAATAACATTGGCATCACATCCATTGTCGTTAATAAAACAAATTAAAAACTTTTAATGGTTTAGAATCCATACAATACAAATTGCCCTTTATTTATCATTGCAGTGCAGCACGGATACGACCTTAGAGGCGTTCAGGCATAATCCAACGGACGTAGCGTCATATGACTGTTCGCTCGAAAAAGTATTGTGCCATTGGCCCGTACCTGCGGTTCCTCTCGTTCCTTTGCATGGGTGAACAATCCAACGCTTGGTGAATTTTGCTTCACAATGATAGGAAGAGCCGACATCGAAGGATTAAAAAGTGAAAAGTGAACGTTTGGCCGCCACAAGCCAGTTATCCCTATGGTAACTTTCCTGACACCTCTTGTTAGAAACTCTTCAAACCAAAAGGATCGATAGGCTGAGCTTTTGCTGTCCCTGTGTGTACTGAACACCGAGATCAAGTCAGCATTTGCCCTTTTGCTCTGTGTGGTTTGTGGAGATGTACCCAGTCAAACTCCCTACCTGGCATGTCCTTGAATTGGATCATATCTCAGTAATTGGAGTTATACCAAATTTTTAAATCAATAATACATAAATGCATTCTCTCATTAAGGAATTTGTTTGCGATTATATAAGAAACTCGTGATACTTTGCATCAAAACCCAATACCATAAGACATAATAATTATATCCGTATAGTGGCTAGGAAATTATACACGTTCCATTTAATCAAGTAAGTAAGGAAACAATAAGAATAGTGGTATTTCATTGTCGATACCAAACCGAAGTCTAATATCTCCCACTTATTCTACACCCTTATGTCTATTTACACTGCCAGATTAGAGTCAAGCTCAAAAGGGTCTTCTTTCCCCGCTAATTATTGCAAGCCCGTTCCCTTGGCTATGGTTTCGCTAGATAGTAGATAGGGACAGAAATAGTCAGTGGGCTTAACGTGAGCACCTGCCATGTTGGCTTAATCTCACGGTATTCAAAAATACAACGAGCCGAAACAAAGCGTCGGACTATCGCCCCTCCAGGACACTGTCCCTGCTTAGAGTCCCTTCGGTACCAACTGAATGAATGCCGGGCGGAGGAAATACATTCCCTCATTGGTGGGAGGTGAGGCCTGTCTAAAACCTCATAAAAAGCTATGTTTCAATTCCACGTTGAGCAAGCTCTACCAGCGATTTGGTTATAAACCACAGCCACCACGATACTCCAAAAAATCAGGACGGAACAAGTTCCGTGGGCTCTTGGCTACCCTTGGTAACAAATTTACTTACAGTTTTGGTCGACTGCAGTAGATGTATACTACCCAGTTTGGCCTCCACCGGCCTAAGAATGGGTCGTTTTAATGTTTTCGCCGCTCGAATTAGCTGGTTGTCCGAATCAATCTCGGACAATCACCCAGGGTCACCGTGGTGACTCTCCTCGTGAGGAGGCCACTAATAATTATATGTGGGGCACAATGTGCCTTCGAGTCGAATTGACTAATGATTTACGAAATACGCAACATGCCCTTCTACATCGGTTCATTAAACCCCAGTAGATAGGGACAGTAGGAATATCGTTAATCCATTCATGCGCGTCACTAATTAGATGACGAGGCATTTGGCTATTTTATTTTTTTTTCCGGGCTGTCCCAAATGCCTGGTCCTTCCAGCACCTACGCCCCACCTAGCAGGATATTTCTGTTAGGTTAGGACGATAGAATGCGTCCGGACCGGTCCGGATTTCTTTGTACCTTTTTTAGGATGTTATGCTAAGGTGGCAAGCAAATAATAGGAATCGTAAATAGATTTTAATGCACGCCACGATGATATCCGCCAAAAAATATGAATGTCTTATAGCAGAATACTCCACCAGACACTACCCTGGAGCTGATGACTCGGAATGCAATTAAATCGGCTTTGTAGACTCGATTTTCGCCGTGAAGGCTTGGTTCGGCATGGACGGGTAGCCCCTTTTCTCAAGGACCCCCTTGAGATAGGAAACTACACGCAGCACATATGTAAAAACCAGCTGGATCGGACCACTATATCATATAGCTGCAATAGGAACGATCGGTCGAAAATTAAGTATTTGTATTAAAAAACATTTTGTTTATCAAGATATCTTGACCAAACTCGGCATTTATTAGTTTTACTTTCCTCCTCATATATATTCAAAATCCTATTGAGATCGGACCACTATATCATATAGCTGCCATAGGAACGATCGGTCGAAAATTAAGTTTTTGTATGAAAAAACATTTTGTTTATCAAGATATCTTGACCAAACTCGGCAAATATTAGTTTTACTTTACTCTTCATATATATGCAAAATCCTATTAAGATCGGACCACTATATCATATAGCTGCCATAGGATCGATCGGTCGAAAATTAAGTTCTTGTATGAAAAACATTTTGTTTTTCAAGATATCTTGACCAAACTCGGCATTTATTAGTTTTACTATGCTCCTCATATATATGCAAAATCCTATTAAGATCGGACCACTCTATCATATAGCTGCCATAGGAACGATCGGTCGAAAATTAAGTCGTATGAAAAAACATTTTGATTATCAAGATATCTTGACCAAACCTGGCATATACTATTTTCCCGGTACTTATTAGATAGGGGAAAAGCACTATGAGCATTATGAAAAGGTTGAGTCTGCAAGGGTATTAGATCTTTGGTGTGCCGAAGATAGCCCTTCTTTCTCGTTATATATTCCATCCGTCAATTCCGTATTTTCATATGTGTATATATCAATATTGTTTTAAGTATTGAATATATAAATATTCTTCTATGCTAAATATAAAATATTTGAAAGCAACGTAGATGAATAAATTTCGTAGAGTAGGTATACAAACATCAATAAATATATAACAATTATAAATTGATAATATATTTTAAGCGAATGTATTACACAATTATACGAATTATGTTCGTCTAGTGTTACTTTTTCGAATCATCAAGCAAAGGATAAGCTTTAGTGGATCACAGTATGGCAGCTGCTCAATCACTTACAACACCTTGCCTGTTACAAAAGTCGTTTACAATTGATTCTAGGATTTGACATTGTATTAAATAATGATTTAAAATATAACTACCGCGGCATCAGGTGATCGAAGATCCTCCCAATTTACTATCTTATAAATAACATTGGCATCACATCCATTGTCGTTAATAAAACAAATTAAAAACTTTTAATGGTTTAGAATCTATACAATACAAATTGCCCTTTATTTATCATTGCAGTCTAGCACGGATACGACCTTAGAGGCGTTCAGTCATAATCCAACGGACGTAGCGTCATACCACTGTTCGCTCGAAAAAGTATTGTGCCATTGGTCCGTACCTGTGGTTCCTCTCGTACTACGCAGGAATGCAGTCGCAACAACGTTTTGTCATTAGTAGGGTAAAACTAGCCTGTCTCACGACGGTCTAAACCCAGCTCACGTTCCTTTGCATGGGTGAACAATCCAACGCTTGGTGAATTTTGCTTCACAATGATAGGAAGAGCCGACATCGAAGGATTCAAAAGCGAAGTCGCTATGAACGTTTGGCCGCCACAAGCCAGTTATCCCTATGGTAACTTTTCTGACACCCCTTGTTAGAAACTCTTCAAACCAAAAGGATCGATAGGCTGAGCTTCTGCTGTCCCTGTGTGTACTGAACACCGAGATCAAGTCAGCATTTGCCCTTTTGCTCTGTGTGGTTTCTGTCCGCACTGAGCTGGACTTGGGACACCTCCGTTATTATTTGAGAGATGTACCCAGTCAAACTGCCTACCTGGCATGTCCTTGAATTGGATCATATCTCAGTAATTGGAGTTATACCAAATTCTTAAATCAATAATACATAAATGCATTCTCTCATTAAGGAATTTGTTTGCGATTATATAACAAACTCGTGATACTTTGCATCAAAACCCAATACCATAAGACATAATAATTATATCCGTATAGTGGCTAGGAAATTATACACGTTCCATTTAATCAAGTAAGTAAGGAAACAATAAGAATAGTGGTATTTCATTGTCGATACCAAACCGAAGTCTAATATCTCCCACTTATTCTACACCCTTATGTCTATTTACACTGCCAGATTAGAGTCAAGCTCAAAGGGGTCTTCTTTCTTTAATTATTGCAAGCCCGTTCCCTTGGCTGTGGTTTCGCTAGATAGTAGATAGCGACAGAAATAGTCAGTGGGCTTAACGTGAGCACCTGCCATGTTGGCTTAATCTCACGGTATTCAAAAATACAACGAGCCGAAACAAAGCGTCGGACTATCGCCCCTCCAGGAGACTGTCCCTGCTTAAACAGAGTCCCTTCGGTACCAACTGAATGAATGCCGGGCGGAGGAAATACATTCCCTCATTGGTGGGAGGTGAGGCCTGTCTAAAACCTCATAAAAAGCTATGTTTCAATTCCACGTTGAGCAAGCTCTACCAGCGATTTGGGTATAAACCACAGCCACCACGATACTCCAAAAAATCAGGACGGAACAAGTTCCGTGGGCTCCTGGCTACCCTTGGTAACAAATTTACTTACAGTTTTGGTCGACTGCAGTAGATGTATACTACCCAGTTTGGCCTCCACCGGCCTAAGAATGGGTCGTTTTAATGTTTTCGCCGCTCGAATTAGCTGGGTGTCCGAATTAATCTCGGACAATCACCCAGGGTCACCGTGGTGACTCTCCTCGTGAGGAGGCCACTAATAATTATATGTGGGGCACAATGTGCCTTCGAGTCGACTTGACTAATGATTTACGAAATATGCAACATGCCCTTCTACATCGGTTCATTAAACCCCAGTAGATAGGGACAGTAGGAATCTCGTTAATCCATTCATGCGCGTCACTAATTAGATGACGAGGCATTTGGCTATTTTATTTTTTTTTCCGGGCTGTCCCAAATGTCTGGTCTTTCCAGCACCTACGCCCCACCTAGCAGGATATTTCTGTTAGGTTAGGATGATAGAATGCGTCCGGACCGGTCCGGATTTCTTTGTACCTTTTTTAGGATGTTATGCTAAGGTGGCAATAGGAATCGTAAATAGATTTTAATGCACGCCACGATGATATCCGCCAAAAAATATGAATGTCTTATAGCAGAATACTCCACTAGACACTACCCTGGAGCTGATGACATTGGTCTCAGCAGCACTCAGGATACGTAGAGTTTTCAAACTTGTTACGGATTGATAGCTTTAAACACCCCACCAGTTAAGTGTAGCGGAGACGACTTCGATATTCTCATGCGGGCGATAGTCCCTTCGCAACATCGTCAGTAAGTCCTGTCTGTTAAAGATCTCAACTTTTTTCTGATGGGCTCTGTCTAAATCAAATCCGTCTGTCTCGACCTGCGCGTCGAGCACTATTGTGCGATCATGTCGGAATGCAATTAAATCGGCTTTGTAGACTCGATTTTCGCCGTGAAGGCTTGGTTCGGCATGGACGGGTAGCCCCTTTTCTCAAGGACCCCCTTGAGATAGGAAACTACACCGTTGTGTCTTGACACTCGACTCCCATGTGTTCTATAGCAACGTTGCAGGATGTGATTTAATGACTCAGGAGAATCACATCCTGCATGACACTGCCGATTCAATTCGTGCCTTCCCCGCGACATCCGAGATCTCGTGGGTAGGGTGTTAATGCGCAATTTGATCCCTGTCAAATAAGCTTTACCACTCATTAGACACGTGGGTTGACTTACCCATCCTTGTTGCGCGGCATACTGCCCCGCCTCACGGAGACCTTTCCCATCAACAGATGCATGCAATCTATCCGCCCAGTACAAATCGATCTTTGAATGTGATAACAGTTCGTTAACCCCAGTCTTAGCTCTATCCCGGGCCTTCCGGAGCTCGACACTGAGAAAGCTACTGGCCTCCTCTGATTGCTCGAGGTGGGCCAGTTGATACTCGTGATTGTTAATTGATAATCGTTATAATTTAAAAGAACTATTTGGTTGCCTAACTAGTTTTCTTAAAATTGTTAGCAAGAAAATTCCACAATTGACTACGTAACTAAACTATCCGGGGAACAAGAAACTACCATAAATGAAGAAAACTTTATTTACCCAGAACGAGCACATAAACCATGTTAATATTTCCCAATCAAGCCCGACTATCTCAATCTTCAGAGCCAATACCTCTCCCGAAGTTACGGATCTAATTTGACGACTTCCCTTACCTACATTATTCTATCGACTAGAGACTCTTCACCTTGGAGACCAGCTGCGGATATTGGTACGCCCTGTTGAGAAGTTTGCGTGTCCCCACCATACATTTTCAAGGTCCGAGGAGAAAATATCGACACAACAGTATATGTCATGCTCTTCTAGCCCATCTACCATATCTCTCTGCGAAAGACTTACATGGTAGTACGGCTATAAAACAGAAAAGAAAACTCTTCCGATACCTCTCGACGGCTTCTTTATGGACGTTCCTGTGGACAGGATGAGCACGAGGCCCACAGTTAATAACAAACGGATACTCAACAGGTTACGGAATTGGAACCGTATTCCCTTTCGCTCAAAATTATTCAAGTGTGTAAAAATCGGGTAGATGACAAATATATTTAGATTTTTCTTTACTTGAAAATTTTCGGGTTTCGCCTTGAACTTAGGACCGACTAACTCGTGATCAACCACTGTTCACGCCAAACACTTCTATGCACACCATTGTACCTTCCTACTCACTAAAGTTTCAAAATTTATATTTCAAGTAATATAAACCATCTACTTTAGCGGTAGTGTATAGGTATACAACTTAACCGCCATCCATTTTAAAGGCTAGTTGCTTCGGCAGGTGAGTTGTTACACACTCCTTAGCGGATTTCGACTTCCATGATCACCGTCCTGCTGTATGAGTTGTTAATTTGGGCACCGTAACATTACGTTTGGTTCATCCCACAGCGCCAGTTCTGCTTACCAAAATTGGACACTGGGCACATTATATCATAACCTTGAACTTCATATCAATAAAATTAAGGTTCTTACCCATTTTAAGTTTGAGAATAGGTTAAGATCGTTTCGACCCTAAGGCCTCTAATCATTCGCTTTAGCAGATAAGATTATTTTATACAACAGTTAAATGCACCAACTATCCTGAGGGAAACTTCGGAGGGAACCAGCTACTAGATGGTTCGATTGGTCTTTCGCCCCTATATTCAATTCTGACAATTTGCACGATTTGCACGTCAGAACTGTTTCGGTCTTCCATCAGGGTTTCCCTTGACTTCAACCTGATCAAGTATACTTCACCATCTTTCGGGTCACAGCATATATGCTCAAGGTGCGTTCCAGTTAGAGGCATAAATAATACAAACATTATTGTATATAACTATATAGAGCGCCGCGGGATTGCGTTAATTAGCCATAAATAGTTAAAAAAGTAATCCCATTAATAGTCAAGTTAACTACGCTATTAGGTTCATATCCCAATAACTTGAACATATGTCAGACTCCTTGGTCCGTGTTTCAAGACGGGTCCCGAAGGTATCCTGAATCTTATATAATATCAATGATAACTATGCCATTATATAATTCCGAAAAACTAACGCACTGTAATCATTTAAATCTATCAGCACTTTATCAAATTTATATCTTTTATTTTATGTTAAATACAAGCAATTCAAATAAGCAATCAGACATAATTTTATGATAAATATATATGCTAATAGATAACAATGTCCTTATATGGAAAAAATGTACACTATTATTATAATATTGTTTAAAATATTACAATTCGAATGATGAATTTTCCATAACGGATATTCAGGTTCATTGGGCTTAACTTCTAAGCAGTTTCACGTACGGTTTAAGTCTCTATTCAGAGTTCTTTTCAACTTTCCCTCACATTATATCCGTCTCATGGTTAGATTTTGTTTTAGATGGAGTTTACCACCCACTTAGTGCTGCACTATCAAACAACACGACTCTTTGGAAACACCATCTAGTAATCATTAACGCTATACGGGCCTGGCGCCCTCTATGGGTAAATGGCCTCATTTAAGAAGGACTTAAATCGTTTACTTCTCATACAAGAATATTCATGTTCCGTACACTGCATCTCACATTTGCCATATAGACAAAGTGACCTAGTGCTGAACTGATTTCTTTTCGCTCGCCGCTACTAAGAAAATCCTTGTTAGTTTCTTTTGCTTAATATGCTTAAATTCAGGGGGTAGTCCCATATGAGTTGAGGTTGTATAAAACAATGTTAATTGAACATTATTTATTGTTCAATATAATGGATAATACTTTTGTTCTGAAATTCCATGAATTTTACAATTCTTTTATCACACATCATTAATAAGAGGCAATTCTAGATTAAGGAAAAATAATTTTTTTCTTTTATGCTAGACATTCCTCAGTATTATATGATTTGAAAAAAGAAAATATAATTCTTCAGATTTCTTATACAAAATATACAATGAGTAGTACATATATTAATGTTATGAATTATTTATGCATATCAGGGGCGCACATCATCTATAAGATAATATACCATATTCTTAAAACCTCGAAAAATTGTAAACAACTTAATCAGCAAAGTCTTACAACCCTTAACCAAGCAGCACAATAAAATTAATTAATGTACAAAACAGCATGGACTGCGATATGCGTTCAAAATGTCGATGTTCCTGTGTCCTGCAGTTCACACGATGACGCACAGCTTGCTGCGTTCTTCATCGACCCATGAGCTGAGTGATCCACCGCCTAGGGTGATAATTTATTATACCCTTGCAGAGGGTATTTTAATTTTGTCGCGAAATGTGTAACGCATAGAAGAAGACATCTCCGACCCTATAAAGTGTATATATTCTTAATCAGCATCAACAGCCGAGTCGACATAGCCATGTCCGTCTGTCCGTCTGTCTGTTTCTATGCGAACTAGTCCCTCAGTTTTAAAGCTATGTTAATGAAACTTTGCAGAACTCCCTCTTTCTGTTGCACGCAGCACATATGTGAAAACCAGCTGGATCGGACCACTTATCATATAGCTGCCATAGGAACGATCGGTCGAAAATTAAGTTTTTGTATGAAAAAACATTTTGTTTATCAAGATATCTTGACCAAACTCGGCATTTATTAGTTTTATTTTACTCCTCATATATATGCAAAATCCTATTAAGATCGGACCACTATATCATATAGCTGCCATAGGAACGATCGGTCGAAAATTAAGTTTTTGTATGAAAAAATATTTTGTTTATCAAGATATCTTGACCAAACTCGGCATATATTAGTTTTACTTTACTCTTCATATATATGCATAATCCTTTTAATATCGGACCACTATATCATATAGCTGCCATAGGAACGATCGGTCGAAAATTAAGTTTTTGTATGAAAAACCTTTTCTTTTTCAAGATATCTTGACCAAACTCGGCATATATTAGTTTTACTTTACTCCTCATATATATGCAAAATCCTATGAAGATCGGAACACTATATCATATAGCTGCCATAGGATCGATCGGTCGAAAATTAAGTTTTTGTATGAAAAAACATTTTGTTTTTCAAGATATCTTGACCAAACTCGGCATTTATTAGTTTTACTTTACTCTTCATATATTTATTTATTTATTTATTTATTTATTTATTAATGGTCGACAAAACGAGTGTCTTCCTCATTTTTCAAAAGATTGTACAATATAATTATATGCTATAAAGCCTAGTTAAAGGATACAATTTTCTAAATAGCATCACCGACCGATGGAGGTGTTTTATTTGCCTGTCCGGCCAGCTGTGCCCCTTTTCACAGCTAATTTTGTCAGTGACGCTATTAGAGCCTACATCTAAGCAGAAGGTTGTAAGTAGGAAAAAAATGATCTCAAGTGAAATTAAAAATTATCTTAATTTGCTATATTAATAAAGAAAATACAATAAATAGGAAAAAAAAAAGTAAGAAAATTGTTAATAAAGTAAAGCAATGTAAGTTAGATAAAGAATGTTAAGTGGATAGGACAAAGAGAAAAGTAATGGGAAATCACCGACACGGTGGGGGAAAATTATTCAGCCTGTCCGGCTAGCTATGCCCCTGCTCATAGCTGGGAATGGTCAGCGACTTCCCGAAGGTATCCTGAAAGCAACGATTTTATTAGGGGTATGTATATGTGCAAAATCCTATGAACATCGGACCGCTATATCATATAGCTGACAAAGGAATGATCGGTCGAAAATTAAGTCGTATGAAAAACATTTTGATTATCAAGATATCTTTGACCAAACTCGGCACATACAATTTTCCCGGTACTTCTTAGATAGGCGCAAAGCACTATGAGCATTATGAAAAGGTTGGGTCTGCAAGGGTATTAGATCTTTGGCGTGCCGAAGATATATATGCAAAATCCTATTAAGGGGTATATGTGCAAAATCCTATGAACATCGGACCGCTATATCATATAGCTGCCATAGGAACGATCGGTCGAAAATTAAGTTTTTGTATGAAAAACATTTTGTTTTTCAAGATATCTTGACCAAACTCAGCACTTATTAGTTTTACTTTACTCCTCATATATATGCAAAATCCTATTAAGATCGGACCACTATATCATATAGCTGCCATAGGAATGATCGGTCGAAAATTATGTTTTTGGATGCAAAAACATTTTGTTTTTCAAGATATCTTGACCAAACGCGGCATTTATTAGTTTTACTATGCTCCTCATATATATGCAAAATCCTATTAAGATCGGACCACTCTATCATATAGCTGCCATAGGAACGATCGGTCGAAAATTATGTCGTATGAAAAAACATTTTGATTATCAAGATATCTTGACCAAACTCGGCATATACTATTTTCCCGGTACTTCTTAGATAGGGGTAAAGCACTATGAGCATTATGAAAAGGTTGGGTCTGCAAGGGTATTAGATCTTTGGCGTGCCGAAGATAGCCCTTTTTTCTTGTTTAGGTCACAAAAATTTTTATTGAATGAAATTAAAAATACAATTTACTGGCATATATCAATTCCTTCAATAAAATCTTGTATACCTAAACTGTGTTGCGAAATATCTTAGTTTTACATATACTTTAAAAATATGGTATGAATAAAATTTGTATATAGATACACGAATTAAATATTTTTATATTAATATGCAAACCATTAGCCGGAAAACAGATACAACACATAAAGTTTAGGTTGTTGCGTTTATATAATGTATGCGCATATATAATGAACAATACATCTGTGCAACGCATGTATATTATGGTACATATACACGCAAGTTTTTCATTATTAAAACGCATAAGCACTGACAAATCCCAAATTGAAAATGACAGATATTATATAAATATATATTAATTGGGAATAGGTATGTGTATTTGTTTTTAAATGATTATTCATTTATATTCAAAAAAATTTTATATATTTCTATATATAAAATTGTTTTTTATATAACGAAAATAAACATTATACAATTGTCTGGTTACGCAGCCAAAAGAAGTGGAGCGACCTCGCAACTGATAAGAGCAGCATCTAAATTTTATCTTATAATACTCGCTCTGCAAAGCAAGTGCCTAAATTTCGCCCTTAAGAATTCATTTACATAGAGCTGCCGCTCTTCGCTGTAACGATCGTTTTATTGCCCTAGCTTTACTTATGCGAAGGCCTCGATGCTGCGCATCGAGTTAGTTAAGTCAGCTCGCTTAATGCATTTGGTACGCATCGGCCACTTGCATTACTCAAAATTATAACTAATAATTGTCTCTTCGCTAAAATTGGCACGTACTAATTCGGGTTCGCTTGGCTATATACAAACTATTGTTCTTAAATAATAAGCACAGACCAATTCGGGTCTGCCTGCTTCTCGTAACTTTAAGAAATATAAAACAATTTTGAACACAAAAAATAAATAGTTAATTATTTCTATTTGTGAAAACTATTGAAAAAGCTCAATAGCGCAACATTTGGTGACCCCGACGTGAATTTAATTTTTGTTGTTGTAAGATTATTTGCTTTACATTAAAGCAATAATCTTAAAAGATACCACCTGGCATTTCGTTTGTGCACTTTATATACATACATGCTTATCGCCGTCGCTTTGCCTACTCTCTCGGTCGCTTAAAGTCTTTGCTCATTCGTGCGGTACTTATGTAAAAGCTGTTGCCGTTGCTTCATTACACAGCTTGACACTTGCGTTCGCCGAAATTCTTATTGTACAACTATTGTTTTTTGAACAGTTTGCATGTACTAGCGATCACCGTTGTTAGTTACTCAGCTAGTTTTGCACGCGCTTCCTATCACGCTTCTAATGGCAACCGAAAATAATGCCTCTAGTGCAGTGCCCTCTGCAAACAGGGTGACCTTTCTGAAGCGCAAAGCCATTTCAATTTATCACAGTTTGGAAATACTTCGAAATGCTCTAACTATTTCGCCACTTAGCGCAATTGATGTGTGCGGTCTTAGTGTTAGGCTGAAGCAAATCGAGCGGCTTCAGACCTCATTTGATATTACTCACACTAGCCTCGAAGAACTAGACTTTGATGAAATCGGTAACCAATTGCGTGAGGACTTCGACGAGTTAGCAGTTTCTATGGAAATTTCGGTTCGGAGTGAAATGCGAAATGCAGTTAGAACTAAGGCACCGCCAACACTACCCTCAATAAAGTTGCCTACGTTCAGTGGTTACACAGAATGGGCCGACTTTTATTCTATGTTCACAACCGCTGCAGCATCTTCGATCGTGCCTGAAGGATACAGCGCTGGACGCGATTCGATCATTGGAAATAACAAACGATAATTATGCCATAGCACTTAATTTATTGGAGAAAAGGTTTAATAATAGACGTTTGGTTTTTCAGGCACACATACTTAAGATATTGGGGCTCAAGAGGGTGGCAGGGGGATGGGCCCTGTCGCTAAGGGAGTTATCCGACCAATTCAACGCACATTTTTGCGCGTTAAAGACCATGGGCAACTCCGAACAAATCGCTGGATGCATCATTGTGCAGATTATTTTACAAAAGCTGGACCCAATATCACAAGCCAAATGGGAAGAAAGGCTAGAGGATTCGTCGTTCGTTAATTTAATACCATCTTGGGAGCATTTGGCTACGTTTCTGGAGCAGAGATGCCGAACAATGGAAACCGTAAATTTTGCTATGGCAAGCTATGCCCCTAGCCATCAGGTGGGAAAAACTAGAGCAATTAACACCAGTAGATCGTCATTTATCGCCACTAACCACGACGCCCCTGTCTGCGTCTTTTGTGACAGCCCTGGTCATAGTATATATAATTGTTCTCGATTTGGAAATTTGACCCCTGCATTACGGCTTAGGGAGGCAAAACGAATTGCATTGTGCTTGAATTGCCTAAAGAAAGGTCATCAATTGCGATCATGCAGCTCTGGATGCTGTCGGACCTGCGGGGCGAAACATCATTTTCTGCTGCATTCAAACAATTCCGTATTTCCGTCTGGTCAGCTGACTGAGCCTGCAAATTCATCGCCGATATCCCATGCCTCTTTCGCTAAGTCATCGCCATTAACCTCCACATCTCTTGTTGCCCAGTATTTCAGTAGTGATGTTGTCGTCTTGGCTACGGCTTTGATCTTTGTAAGAAGTCGCTCCGGCACTTTGATACCTTGTCGTGCCTTATAACGTCGCGCCTTGCTCAACAGCTTCAGCTAAAGAAGCACAAGTCCTCAGCCATTGTTTCTGGTCTAGGAGATTCTCGTTTTGAAACAGAAGGAAACACGGTCACTATCACAATACAGTCTCAAGTCTCTGAATACTTAACATGCCTTACAGCTCTGGTAGCGCCTAACATAACTGATAGTTAACCGAGTTTTACTATCAACACAACGAATTGGAACATTCCCGATAACATAAAACTTGCAGATCCGTCTTTCTTTAAACCTCAACGCGTGGACTTGCTACTTGGAGCTAGCCTGTTTTACGACCTTCTCAGCGTCGGCCAGATAAGGCTTCTCCCAGGACTACCGTGTCTTCAAAAAATACGGCTTGGTTGGGTAGTTTCGGGAGGCGGACAATGGCAAACCATACTGCGGGCAAATTTGAGTCAAGTTCTGAAGAACGTGCTGATGAATTGGTTCGAAGATTTTGGGAGATATAATCCTGCTTGGAAAGTACACCTACCACTTCAAAGGAAGAAAACATCTGTGAAGAACATTTCGTAAAGACTCATATCAGATTGCCTAGTGGCCAATATTCAGTTCGTTTACCCTTCAAGCGATGCTTGGAATGTCTGGGGACGTCATACCAACAAGCCTTTCGTCGGTTTCTGACCGTGGAACGCAAACTACAAAATCGTCCAGATCTGAAGATTCAATATTCAAACTTTCTAAAGGAATATTTGGATCTTGGTCATATGTCGCCTGTTGCTCCAGAGTCTATAGGACTGTGTCTTTAAAGAAGACAGTTCAACGACAAAATTGAGAGTCGTTTTCGACGGCTCAGCAGCTACCTCGTCAGGTTATTCATTAAATTAACTATTGATGGCTGGACCTGTTATTCAAAGCTCGCTGTTTCATATCCTTCTTCGCTTTCGTAATTTCCCGATCGCCCTAACAGGAGATATTGGAAAAATGTATCGCTGCGTACGCGTTTCAGCACCGGATGATTTTCTCCAATGCATTCTGTGGCGAAACTCGCCAGAACAGGATATAAACATTTTTAAGCTGGATACAGTTACATACGGAACAAAGCCAGCTTCATTCCTCTCTATCCGTGCTATGCATCAGCTGTCTATGGATGAGGAAACTAATTTCCCAATTGGATCTCGGATTTTGCGGCGTGACTTCTACGTTGATGACCTCATTTCAGGGGGTGATTCAATTCAAGAAGCAAAAGAACTTCTTAAGCAGACGGCTGGAATCTTGGCAAGTGGGGGCTTCAAGTTGCGAAAGTGGTGCTCAAACAATTCTGCTGTACTGAAAGGGATACCCGTAGAGGACAGAGAATCTTCCCTAAAGTTTGATGATGGTAGCGACATCACCAGAACTCTTGGACTCGCTTGGGACTCAGCGTCGGATCGATTGTTGTTTTCGTTTTCGTCCAATCAGCAGAGATCTAAACCACCCAAAAGGTCAATACTATCGACCATAGCTCGCTTGTATGACCCGCTTGGACTCATAGGGCCGGTAATTGCCAAGGCTTAAATCTTTAAGCAGCAGTGATTATGCCTGCAGCACTCTACTGAACTGGACGAGATCAAGGAAGGTAGAAGCAACTACGGGCACGAAGTAAGAGACCTGTATAACCTCACACAAAAAAGCACAAAAAAACCCCTAAACGTATTCTTCGTAAATCTCGAGCCGGCGAAAAATAACAAAGAGGCACACAAAATCAAAAGGCTTTGCTGCTCTGTGGTTACAGTCAAGCCCCCACTGAAGTTTAACGATGTCCGCCAATACTATCGCTGCCAAGGATACGGACACACTCAAAGATACTGTCACCTGGAACATAGATATGTTAAATGTGGAGGCGGACACTCCACGTCGGAATGCTCAAAGAAGAACAGTGACCCGGTCTTCTGCCTGCACTGCCATGGTCCCCATGTGGCCTCATATAAAGGATGCCCAGCCTATAAGAAGGCAAAGAGCCTCTTAAGAGACAGCCTCAAAGAGACAGCTCCAAGAGATGGACTGCCCCTAAACTCCAGCAAAGTGAATGCAAACATTAGTTGCCCTGCCCGGATTTACAGCCGGACAATCAACCTAATGCGAAAGTGACAAGGCCATACTAGGTCAAATGACACAGATGCTGGAAACTATTTGCTCCACATTATGCAAGAAGGTTTAGAGATCACGATCTGGAATGCTAACGGCCTGTGCAGAAACAGGCCTGAGGTTGAGCTTTACTGCAAGACCAACAATACCGAAATTCTCCTCATATCTGAAACCCATTTTTCTGAAAGATCTTACTTCTGCCTGCGAGGCTACGACCTGATCTCAGCCAATCACCCCAACGGGAGAGCCCGCGGTGGAGCTGCCATTATAATTTTTAGTAACATAAGTTATGAGATTCTGCCCCCTACTCTGGAGGAGTGGGTCCAATGCGCAAAAAAAAGAGAGAGTACCACGCTGGGAGACTTCACAATAGCGGAAGTCTGCCCGCATGAAGCTTATATATAAAGCCACTGATATTGGCAAATATCAAACCTGGCTGGACAACTGCACCAATCCCAGCCCCCCACTGAAGAGCCCGGAGGACATCGAAGCGGCAGTCAAAGAGCTAACAGCTCATATCCACAATGCGGCGTCACATGCGTCGCCAAGACTCTCAAGCCGGCCCAGAGATAAAAATAGAGACGTTCACCTCTGGTCACAACAAGTGGCCGAGCTGCTTGCTGAAAAAAGGCGTCTGATGCGGGTCTGGTTCCTGTCCAGGAACCCGAGGGACAAGACAGTCCTAAAAAGAATCACCAAGAAACTGAAAAAGATTCTAAGAAAAGATGCCCTAGTTTTCTCACGCAGCTTGCCCCCAACGACCTACAACACAGTCTGTGGCAAGTAACTAAGCACATTAAAAGTCCACAAAAAAGAATCAACCCAGTAAGAAAAACTGATGGCATTTGGTGTAGAGTGGAAACTGACAGAGCTAATGCTTTTGCCGAGCACTTACACCGAAACTACACACCAGCTAAGTGTACCGCCCGAAGGAACGGAAACGATTCCACTGGTACATGAAGAGGAGATAGCGGAATACATACCTGCGCTAAACAACAAAAAAGCCCCAGGCGTTAATCACCACCAAATCAAAATAATCATCACCAAAATATATAACAGATGCATGGAAATCGGCTACTTCTCAGCGCAATGGAAAAGTACGCAAGTAGTAATGATACATAAGCCTGGTAAACCGTAAGCTAATCTGGCCTGCTATCGCCCGATTAGTTTACTGCCAGCGCTCCCCAAGATACTAGAAAGAGTATTTTTGAGTAGAGTTTTGTCAGCATTGGACGAGGCCGGTCTGATCCCGGATCACCAATTTGGAGAGTTGTTCAAACTATCCTCGACGAATTTGAGTAGAAACGAGAAAGAAGGGCTATCTTCGGCACGCCAAAGATCTAATACCCTTGCAGACCCAACCTTTTCATAATGCTCATAGTGCTTTGCCCCTATCTAAGAAGTACCGGGAAAATAGTATATGCCGAGTTTGGTCAAGTTATCTTGATAATCAAAATGTTTTTTCATACGACTTAATTTTCGACCGATCGTTCCTATGGCAGCTATATGATATAGTGGTCCGATCTTAAAAGGATTTTGGATATATATGAAGAGTAAACTAAAACTAATAAATGCCGAGTTTAGTCAGGATATTTTGCAAAAAAACAAAATGTTTTTTCATCCAAAAACTTAATTTTCGACCGATCATTCCTATGGCAGCTATATGATATAGCGGTACGATATTAATGGGATTTTGCACATATATGAAGAGTAAAGTAAAACTAATAAATGCCGAGTTTGGTCAAGATATCTTGAAAAACAAAATGTTTTTTCATACAAAAACTTAATTTTCGACCGATCGATCCTATGGCAGCTATATGATATAGTGGTCCGATCTTAATAGGATTTTGCATATATATGAGGAGTAAAGTAAAACTAATAAGGGCCGAGTTTGGTCAACATATCTTGAAAAACAAAATGTTTTTCATACAAAAACTTAATTTTCGACCGATCGTTCCTATGGCAGCTATATGATATAGTAGTCCGATCTTAATTGGATTTTGCCTTTATATGAAGAGTAAAGTAAAACTAATATATGCCGAATTTGGTCAAGATATCTTGATAAACAAAATGTTTTTTCATACAAAAACTTATCTTTCGACCGATCGTTCCTATGGCAGCTATATGATGTAGTGGTCCGATCTTAATAGGACTTTGCATATATATGAGAAGTAAAGTAAAACTAATATATGCCGAGTTTGGTCAAGATATCTTGATAAACAAAATGTTTTTTCATACAAAAACTTAATTTTCGACCGATTGTTCCTATGGCAGCTATATGATATAGTGGTCCGATCCAGCTGGTTTTCACATATGTGCTGCGTGCAACAGAAAGAGGGAGTTCTGCAAAGTTTCATTAAGATAGCTTTAAAACTGAGCGACTAGTTTGCATAGAAACAGACAGACGGACAGACGGACATGGCTATATCGACTAAGAAGAATTATGAATATATACTTTATGGGGTCGGAGATGTCTCCTTCTATGCGTTACACTTTTCACGACAAAATTATAATACCCTCTGCAAGGGTATAAAAATATTGCTACGCCGTATTCCTCGATGTCGAACAAGCCTTTGACAGAGTTTGGCATCCTGGGCTTCTGCAAAAGTTCAAGGGTAATCTCCCACACGCCTACTTCTTGTTTCTGGCGTCACATTTGGAGAACCGAACATTCCGAGTAAAATGTAGGGAAACAGTGCCCAACACCGCTGCTCTATAACATGTACACAGTTGACTTGCCCGCACTGGGAACCCAAATGTGCGCGTTGCCACGTACGCCGATGACACGTCATTTCTCACCATCTCGGAATCACCTGGCGAAGCTAGCTAACTGATGCAGATGCAATTCAACCTCGTCAACGACTGGCAAAAGCAGTGGAACATTACAGTCAATGGCGACAAGTCAACTGCGACGACCTTTGCACTCCGCTCGGGTAACTGTCCACCAGCTTAACCAGACGGAGTCACAATACCAGAAGAACCCAATCCTAAATACCTGGGAATAACGCTAGACAGGAAACTCAACTGGAGAGCACACCTAATAAAAAAGCGAAACTGGCTTATGGGCAGGAGATCATCAGACCAATCTGGACCTATGGAATCCAGCTCTGGGGTACAGCCTGCAGGTCCAATATCCGGATCATTCGAACATTCGAAAACAAAGCATTACAAATATGGTTATTGTAATTATCTGGAATACATTGTTAAATTTTTTATAATTTATAATTTGTTTCGTTTGTACAAACGAAAGTGGTTCTAAATTTATAACATCATTGCTTACGTAAATGCTTTGAGTATAATCTAAAATATTGTTTGAAATTGAAATTTCATTAATTTGCAGTGAACAATAAAAGATTTTTATTATGTTGTTTCCTTCTATTGTTATTTCGTTATTTATACAATTATGATTTAATATAGTTTTTGGTAAATTCCAAGTTAAAGTTGATTTGAAAATGTTGCAAAATTTTAGTATAACTACATTCTGGAGTTATTTGGTTTAAAATTCCTGTCAAACATTCATTATTAATAAATTTTTTTGTTTCTTAGCTTTTTTGTCTTGGGTAAAATATTTTTCATGAGCTATTTCTGTCAAAATGTTATTATTATCATCCGGGTATGGAATTATTTCGAATTATTATTATTTCTCGAGGAATATGGGATATTATCAGCATTTCGTATCTGATTGTATCTGATTTAAACCAAGTGGAAGTTTTTGTATTCAACAATTTCTCAAAATTAACATGCAACAAATAGTCATGTTTTAGTAATTTTGGGTTAAAAATGCCTAATCTTGTGAGCTGCATTCCCATCTCAATCTATATATTCTGTAAAGTGTTGTAAGTTAAATATAAGGATATCTAATTTCTTTCCTCTTTGTTTCTCTTGATCTAGTTCTAGCTTCTATTATGTAATTTAATTCGTTAACCTGAACGCTATTTTCTGCTAAGTTGCTTATTTTTTGTTCAATTTCTGTTTTGTCTTGTTGATCTAATGTTCCAAATAAGTATTTATATACTGTTCCTACTATCTTAACTAAACCTCTTTTGCTGCGTTTGGCTATTTTTAAGCCGTTTATTTCTCTGTTTAATTTTGCTACTTGGTATTCGATTTGTATAAGGTTATTGAATTCTTTACTTTGTTCAATTAAATTGTTAAAATTTCTTCGGTTTTTGTTATATTAACCGTCAAACAGTGGAATTCGCAATCTGTCGGAATGTCTATGGTTCGTGTTTTAAATATGAGATAGCCGTTATGGGCTTTGATAGGATTAATTTCAATACTTTATGCACTTATATGGTTTACAGTTATTGATAGTTGTATTATAATAATTAGTTTAAGCTGGTGCTTGTATGTTTTGATCGCTGTCTGTTGTTGATCTGTAATTGTTATATTTGCTTTGATAAGACTTCTTTTTCTTTTTGAATTTGGTTTTGTAATGGGTTAATTTCCTGCCTCTGTTAGTTTCCTCAAAATGTTTGTCGTCGGTTTGTCTTAGCTCTCCTGTTTTCTTGAACGGGGTTGTCGTCTTTGATTTAACTAATGGTGAATGTTTGTATCTAGTGTCAATTTCATAATTTTTTGTTTTTTGTTGAGGTTATAAATTAGTTTTTGATTATTAGCTTGAGTGTCATACTCTGGTGTACCTGCGTATATGAATATGTCCGCTGGTGTTCTGTTAGTCGTTTTGTGCTTTGTTTTATGATTGTACGTGTAGAGTATAGTTTCAAATTTTGTAAGTTTATTTTCGACGTCTGAGTCGCTGTTAATGATTCTTAGTTTTTAGTTAAAAGTCTTATGAAATCGTTCTACGTCGTTTATTAGATTTTGAATTAAATTTTGATAACCTGGGAAATAGTGGGTTTCTTTGAACCAATTGATAGTTTTTTCAATTCCTGGATGTAATAATTCTTTGTGCTTTTTTAATATTAGTTCTTTGAATTCTGCGTATGATTGAAGGTCTATTAATTTTGTACTAGTTTTCATTGCCTTTGTTGAATTATGCGGGCTTATTATTTCTAAGTAGACTTCTAGGAAAATTGGAAAATCTGCTTCGTTGTGGAAGTATAGCACACTTTTCTTTGTGCATAAGTATTCTTTTTTTAATTCTTTGGCATGCACGTTAGACATGTCTTTGTACGTAATTTTAATGTTGGTTTTGTGAAAGTAATTCGTAACTTTTGTTTTGTTGTATGTTCCTGTTTCAAATTCTATTTGTCGATTATAATAATTAAGAGGTCTTTCTGTGATTTGAAAATGGTTACTGTTGCACTGGGTATTGTTGCTCTTGTGCTAATTGTATCTTTGGCCAAGAAGTTTTCGTTTAACTGAATTCTGGACAGAGCATCTGCCACATAATTTTCTTTTCCTGGGACGTATTTAATTTGGAAATCAAACTGATTTAGCTTGATTTTCCATCTTTGTAATTTCATGTTAGGTTCTTTCATGTTATTTAACCAGACGAGTGGTCTGTGATCACTAAGGATTTGAAATTGACGACCAAAGATATAGGACCTAAAGTATTTAGGGGCCCAAACGATTGCTAATAATTCTTTTTCAATCGTTGAATAATTTAACTCATGCTCGTTGAGAGTTCTACTTGCATAGCATATAGGCTTATGCTCTTGCGAAAGGACGGCCCCTATTGCCATATTACTCGCGTCTGTAGTTCATGAAAATGGTTTTTCGAAGTTGGGGTATATTAAAATTGGGTCGGATATTATGAGTCCTTGTAGCTTTTCAAACGCTAATTCGTAGTCTTTGTCATTTGTATTGATATTTGCTCCCCTTTTTTATTTAAGTGTTAATGGTTTTACTATACTAGCGAAATTTGGTATAAATTTCCTATAGAAACCACATAATCCTAGAAATGATTTAATTTCTTTTGGGGGTTTTAGAATTGGGAATTTGACAATTGCGTGTATCTTGGGATTTGGTTTTATACCCTCAGTTGTGATGATGTGACCGAGAAATTCAGTTTGTTTTCTCATAAACTCGCATTTATCCAACTGTAGTTTTATGTTAGCTTCTCTAAGCTTCTTAAATACCTTTTGTAGCGACAAAATGTGTTCCTCCAATGAAGTGGAAAAAATAATAATGTCGCCTAAGTAGACCAGACAATCCCTAAAAATCAAATCTTCTAAGAGATTGTTCATACAACGTTGGAAGGTTGCAGGTGCATTCTTAAGACCAAATGGCATGCGAGTGTACTCGTAATGGCCATGTTTAGTCGAAAATGCGGTCTTGACTATTGAACCAGGATGCATTTGGATTTGGTGGAAGCCTTTGGCTAGATCAATGGTTCTGAAATATTGACATTTTCCAAGCTTGTCTAATATTTCATCCATGATCGGGATAGGGTATTTTTCATTAATAGTTAATTCATTAAGATTGCGGTAATCTATGACTAACCGGAACTTTTGCTTTCCAGATGCATCGTTTTTCTTTGGAACGATTATTACTGGTGAGCAGTAAGGGGATTTGGATTTACGTATGATATTTTGTTTTATCATATCGCTTATTTGTTTATTTACTTCCTCATCGTATATTTGAGGATATTTGTATGCACGTTTGTAAATTGGGTCCTCATGTTTTGTTAGAATTTTGTGTTTAAGTGTACTAGTGAAAGTCAAATTGTCACCTTCATGGTACTGGATATCACGAAATTCATGTAAAACTTTTTTAATTTTTTCTTTTTCTTCTGAGTTTAGGTGCCCTAGCCTAACCTCATTGTTTTTTATTAATTCATTATTAATAGCGAAGTTAAATGGTCTGTCCTCTTTTGAGGGTGGATCAAGGCACTCTTGTGCGGTTATGTCCTCTTCGAGCTCTTCGTCATAGTATCTAAAACAAAAGTTAAATTCTCCTAAGGTTACGGATCCTTGTGCATAGTCTATTTTTGCTTGACATGCTTCATGGTATTCTCTCCCAATCAGAACATCATAATGCTCTGAGAAGTCGTGAATATAGAATTTTTGTTTGCTCGGACAAATTTTGCTTGCTCCTAATCGTATACTTTGTTTTAATTCAATAACACCATTTATGGTGTGAACCTTTAATGTTTCGTTGTAAACTGGAAAATTTAAGCGGTTTGTTTTCATTAGATTTATGGTTGAACCTGTGTCAATGACACATTTTAGAACTTCGTCATTCATAATCAATTTTATGAATGGATTTCTTCTGTTTGTTCCGAGGCTTGCTGATGAAAATTTTCGGATGTATCCATTTTCATCTGCCCACTGTTACTATCTCTTTGACGCTTAGTCGGAGGGTTTGGCGCATTCAAGCGTGAAAGGGACTGATTTTGATAGTTTATAGGATTTTGGCATTTACCTTGACTTAATTTCTGTTAGAACTCGTGGTGAGCTTTCTGATTGTCTTCGGACTTATTGTGCTGTTTATTTTGTGCGTGATAACTCTGATTCGTGTTGGAATAACCACTTGAACTGGTGGTTGGGTTAGCATTTTGCTGATAATTTCCCATGTTCCTACGATTGTTATTTTGATTTCCCTGAACATTATTATTTTTAGGTTTTTCAGTAACGATATTTTCATATAATCCCTCTCTTTGAGCTACTTGCTTTAGATTTTGTGTCGACGTAATGTCGTATCTGGCTAACATCATGATAATATTTTTGTAATAACACCTTTGATTGTGTTTTTCATAGCATTTGTATAAAGTGTCGTATTGCTAGGTATATTTTCTAATGCTAACTTTTTTAATATAATAAAAGATTTATTTTCGAGATCCTCGATGAAGTTACGGACGTTTCCTTGGTAATTCGTGTTGTATAAGCGTCGAAGGAGTTCTTCAAATGGTGTCTGCACTTTGTATTCTTCAATCAATGCATTTCTCAGCTCCTGCCAAGTGTTGGCTGCTGTCCTCTGTTAAATTCTCTGAGCATCTCCTGTGACTTGCAATTCGATGGCTCCGTATATTGTGAAAGGGCCTGGTTGAGGTGTTGTTCTGATAATTCCATTGTCATCTTGGTGTAATACACTTTTTTTTTGTTATATGATTTTCTTTGTTTTAAATAGTTTTGAGTTTGTAGGTTTGAACTTTATTGTTCTTTGCACTTTTATTTTAGATTATAGTTTGTGATGGATTATTGTTTAAATGTTTTTTTTTTTTGTGTGTGTGTCTTAAAAAGACCCAGTAATAACGTATTGCAGCGATTTAACGATATGCAAAGCCAGTCGTTATTAACTGTAGTAGCTTTATTCCCCAAAGGGTCAATATTATTAGGCTACTAGTGACTCGAAGGTTCTTGTGCGGATACGTATTCGAGAAAATGTTTATTACACTCCGACAACACTTTCGGTCGCCATTGTGCGTTAGATCTGGGAATTAATTATCCTTTAGCGATCTTTACTTTTTCCCGACGCATCCTACCGGCTGCGCCAATTAAGTTTTACACGTTAGGTTACTATAAAAAAATATATTTCAATTTATTATTTTCACTTAACGGCTACTTTTGTTGAGTACATTCAGATTTGCTTCCCGAATATGAACTGATTTATCTAACTGTTGCGGACACTTAGCAAACTTCGCTTTGAGAGAGTTTGAGTCAAAATTGAAGTTTAAGCTGCGTCAGCAATTATGGGTGGGATAGTGCTCTGATGGGAGCATTGACAGTGGCGTGATATTTAGGGTGAATTGTTTATGTCTACCAAAGGGGGACAGTTTGATCTTGACCAATGTCGATGTTATCACCAGGCTCTTTGTTTACAATATTAGAAATGTTTATAATTGTGCTTATGCTTATGTGCTAAGTTATGTTAAAGGGTGGGTGCGACTATGGATATGTCACTATATATATATGTATCTATATGTTTAAGTTACAATTTAATTATGTATGTTATAAAATAGTCTTCAATTTTTGTATTATTAATATTAAGATATATTTCTTCATCCATCAATTTTTTTATCACGTATCATATAAAATTTAAATATATTTTAGAATACGCTAATGAGAATAGGAATAAAAAAATGTAAGTATTCTGTTTCTTCTGTATTTGATTTCCATCCGCCAATTTCATATTTTTATGTATGTATATATTTATATATTGCATTAAATTCTGTATATATATATTTTTCTGTGCTCTCCTAAAAAATGGTTGAAGTTTTAACAATTTTATATATTTTTGTTCATCCAAAAATTTCAAAATATTGTGTATATGTTGATCTCAAGTTCCATACATTTATATATTTATATATATATATATATATATATATATACATATATATATATATATATATACATATATATATATATATATATTGATATTGATATATAATACAATATTGCCTTAAGAAATGTATGTATATATTTATGTATATTATATGCTCTCCTCAATAATTATTGAAGTTTTAATATAGTTATTGTGTATATATATTTTTCATAAATTCCATCCGTCAATTCCATAATTTCATATATATATATATATATCAATATTACCTTAGGTATTGTATATATTAACATTGTTCTATGTTATATGCTCTCCTCTATAATTATTGAATTTTTAATATAGGTATTGTGCATATATATTTTTATATATTCCATCCGTCACTTCCATAATTTCAAATATATATATATATATATATATATATATATATATATATATAATCCATATTTTTATATATATATTAATATTGTTTTAAGTATTGAATATATAAATATTGTTCTATGCTGAATATTAAATATTTGAAGGCAACGTCGATGAACAAGTTTCGTACAGTATCAATAAATATATAACAATTATAAATTGATAATATATTTTAAGCGAATGTATAACCCAATTATACGAATTAAGTTCGTCTAGTGTTACTTTTTTTCGAATCATCAAGCAAAGGATAAGCTTCAGTAGATCGCAGTATGGCAGCTGCTCAACCACTTACAACAGCTTGCCTGTTACAAAAGTCGTTTACAATTGATTCTCGGCTTTGACATTGTATTAAATAATGTTTTAAAATATAACTAGCGCGGCATCAGGTGATCGAAGATCCTCCCAATTTACTATGTTATAAATAACATTTGCATCACATCCATTGTCGTTAATAAAACAAATTAAAAACTTTTAATGGTTTAGAAGCCATACAATGCAAATTGCCCCTTATTTATCATTGCAGTCCAGCAGTCTTGGGTATTGAACCAGAATCCATTTGGATTTGGTGGAAGCCTTTGGCTAGATCAATGGTTCTGAAATATTGACATTTTCCAAGCTTGTCTAATATTTCATCCATGATCGGGATAGGGTATTTTTCATTAATAGTTAATTCATTAAGATTGCGGTAATCTATGACTAACCGGAACTTTTGCTTTCCAAATGCATCGTTTTTCTTTGGAACGATTATTACTGGTGAGCAGTAAGGGGATTTGGATTTACGTATGATATTTTGTTTTATCATATCGCTTATTTGTTTATTTACTTCCTCATCGTATATTTGAAGATATTTGTATGGACGTTTGTAAATTGGGTCCTCATGTTTTGTTAGAATTTTGTGTTTAAGTGTACTAGTGAAAGTCAAATTGTCACCTTCATGGTACTGGATATCACGAAATTCATGTAAAACTTTTTTAATTTTTTCTTTTTCTTCTGAGTTTAGGTGCCCTAGCCTAAACTCATTGTTTTTTATTAATTCATTATTAATAGCGAAGTTAAATGGTCTGTCCTCTGTTGAGGGTGGATCAAGGCACGCTTGTGCGGTTATGTCCTCTTCGAGCTCTTCGTCATAGTATCTAAAACAAAAGTTAAATTCTCCTAAGGTTACGGATCCTTGTGCATAGTCTATTTTTGCTTGACATGCTTCATGGTATTCTCTCCCAATCAGAACATCATAATGCTCTGAGAAGTCGTGAATATAGAATTTTTGTTTGCTCGGACAAATTTTGCTTGCTCCTAATCGTATACTTTGTTTTAATTCAATAACACCATTTATGGTGTGAACCTTTAATGTTTCGTTGTAAACTGGAAAATTTAAGCGGTTTGTTTTCATTAGATTTATGGTTGAACCTGTGTCAATGACACATTTTAGAACTTCGTCATTCATAATCAATTTTATGAATGGATTTCTTCTGTTTGTTCCGAGGCTTGCTGATGAAAATTTTCGGATGTATCCATTTTCATCTGCCCACTGTTACTATCTCTTTGACGCTTAGTCGGAGGGTTTGGCGCATTCAAGCGTGAAAGGGACTGATTTTGATAGTTTATAGGATTTTGGCATTTACCTTGACTTAATTTCTGTTAGAACTCGTGGTGAGCTTTCTGATTGTCTTCGGACTTAATGTGCTGTTTATTTTGTGCGTGATAACTCTGATTCGTGTTGGAATAACCACTTGAACTGGTGGTTGGGTTAGCATTTTGCTGATAATTTCCCATGTTCCTACGATTGTTATTTTGATTTCCCTGAACATTATTATTTTTAGGTTTTTCAGTAACGATATTTTCATATAATCCCTCTCTTTGAGCTACTTGCTTTAGATTTTGTGTCGACGTAATGTCGTATCTGGCTAACATCATGATAATATTTTTGTAATAACATCTTTGATTGTGTTATTCATAGCATTTGTATAAAGTGTCGTATTGCTAGGTATATTTTCTAATGCTAACTTTTTTAATATAACAAAAGATTTATTTTCGAGATCCCCGATGAAGTTACTGACGTTTCCTTGGTAATTCGTGTTGTATAAGCGTCGAAGGAGTTCTTCAAATGGTGTCTGCACTTTGTACTCTTCAATCAATGCATTTCTCAGCTCCTGCCAAGTGTTGGCTGCTGTCCTTTGTTAAATTCTCTGAGCATCTCCTGTGACTTGCAATTCGATGGCTCCGTATATTGTGAAAGGGCCTGGTTGAGGTGTTGTTCTGATAATTCCATTGTCATCTTGGTGTAATACACTTTTTTTTTTTGTTATATGATTTTCTTTGTTTTAAATAGTTTTGAGTTTGTAGGCTTTAACTTTATTGTTCTTTGCACTTTTATTTTAGATTATAGTTTGTGATGGATTATTGTTTAAATGTTTTTTTTTTTTGTGTGTGTGTCTTAAAAAGACCCAGTAATAACGTATTGCAGCGATTTAACGATATGCAAAGCCAGTCGTTATTAACTGTAGTAGCTTTATTCCCCAAAGGGTCAATATTATTAGGCTACTAGTGACTCGAAGGTTCTTGTGCGGATACGTATTCGAGAAAATGTTTATTACACTCCGACAACACTTTCGGTCGCCATTGTGCGTTAGATCTGGGAATTAATTATCCTTTAGCGATCTTTACTTTTTCCCGACGCATCCTACCGGCTGCGCCAATTAAGTTTTACACGTTAGGTTACTATAAAAAAATATATTTCAATTTATTATTTTCACTTAACGGCTACTTTTGTTGAGTACATTCAGATTTGCTTCCCGAATATGAACTGATTTATCTAACTGTTGCGGTCATTAGCAAACTTCGCTTTGAGAGAGTTTGAGTCAAAATTGAAGTTTAAGCTGCGTCAGCAATTATGGGTGGGATAGTGCTCTGATGGGAGCATTGACAGTGGCGTGATATTTAGGGTGAATTGTTTATGTCTACCAAAAGGGGACAGTTTGATCTTGACCAATGTCGATGTTATCACCAGGCTCTTTGTTTACAATATTAGAAATGTTTATAATTGTGCTTATGCTTATGTGCTAAGTTATGTTAAAGGGTGGGTGCGACTATGGATATGTCACTATATATATATGTATCTATATGTTTAAGTTACAATTTAATTATGTATGTTATAAAATAGTCTTCAATTTTTGTATTATTAATATTAAGATATATTTCTTCATCCATCAATTTTTTTATCACGTATCATATAAAATTTAAATACATTTTTGAATAGGCTAATGAGAATAGGAATAAAAAAATGTAAGTATTCTGTTTCTTCTGTATTTGATTTCCATCCGCCAATTTCATATTTTTATGTATGTATATATTTATATATTGCATTAAATACTGTATATATATATTTTTCTGTGCTCTCCTAAAAAATGGTTGAAGTCTTAACAATTTTATATATTTTTGTTCATCCAAAAATTTCAAAATATTGTGTATATGTTGATCTCAAGTTCCATACATTTATATATTTATATATATATATATATATATATATACATATATATATATATATATATATATATATATTGATATTGATATATAATACAAAATTGCCTTAAGAAATGTATGTATATATTTATGTATATTATATGCTCTCCTCAATAATTATTGAAGTTTTAATATAGTTATTGTGTATATATATTTTTCATAAATTCCATCCGTCAATTCCATAATTTCATATATATATATATATATATCAATATTACCTTAGGTATTGTATATATTAACATTGTTCTATGTTATATGCTCTCCTCTATAATTATTGAATTTTTAATATAGGTATTGTGCATATATATTTTTATATATTCCATCCGTCACTTCCATAATTTCAAATATATATATATATATATATATATAATCCATATTTTTATATATATATTAATATTGTTTTAAGTATTGAATATATAAATATTGTTCTATGCTGAATATTAAATATTTGAAGGCAACGTCGATGAACAAGTTTCGTACAGTATCAATAAATATATAACAATTATAAATTGATAATATATTTTAAGCGAATGTATAACCCAATTATACAAATTATGTTCGTCTAGTGTTACTTTTTTTCGAATCATCAAGCAAAGGATAAGCTTCAGTAGATCGCAGTATGGCAGCTGCTCAACCACTTACAACACCTTGCCTGTTACAAAAGTCGTTTACAATTGATTCTAGGCTTTGACATTGTATTAAATAATGTTTTAAAATATAACTAGCGCGGCATCAGGTGATCGAAGATCCTCCCAATTTACTATGTTATAAATAACATTTGCATCACATCCATTGTCGTTAATAAAACAAATTAAAAACTTTTAATGGTTTAGAAGCCATACAATGCAAATTGCCCCTTATTTATCATTGCAGTCCAGCACGGATACGATCTTAGAGGCGTTCAGGCATAATCCAACGGACGTAGCGTCATACCACTGTTCGCTCGAACAAGTATTGTGTTATTGGTCCGTACCTGCGGTTCCTCTCGTACTACGCAGGAATGCTGTCGCAACAACGTTTTGTCATTATTAGGGTAAAAAATTAATTCTCGGCACCCGCATTCATCCAACCTTCTCAAAACACTCGCCCAACTCAGGTAGCCGAAAGCACCTTTAAAATCAACAAAGATGCCCAAGACATACGTGGAGCTGCTAGCCGCAACAGAGTCACTAACATACCTCCACGCATCCTCAACACATCTGCCCTGCCTAAAACCAAATTGCCTGTCACACATTAGGTGACTCAATCTCTCCTGAAGCCTTTCTACCATAATCCTTTCCGGAACTTTTCCAATAACCGAAAGAAGACTGATGCCTACTGATCCTGTCAGGCGACTTCAGGAGCACTATCACTATCGCACACTTCCATTCAGTGGGGAAATTACCCTCCCATACATCGGTTTCATATATTCTGGAATTGACTTCCAGACGCTTTTACACATTTCTCCAGTGAATCCATCCATACCATAACCCCACTAGGTGGAGAGTCCTGATGATCCGCTCTGGAGAAGAATTCATTGAACAAGACATTCATACAATCCCTCCATGCCGGTTACTGAACGTTACCAGCACGGAGGCTACTTACATCCGTTTCCCTGCCTCTACCTCAAACTATTTTATAAGCACGACCCTAAAGGTCATCCTTATTGCGTTCCAGGAAAGAGCGCCACTCATCTTCTTTCACCTTTACAAGCATTTGCTTGTACTCATTCATACACTGACTATATTCAATCGTGAGTTGGGCAGCACCATCCGCATTGGTAGCTCTGGCCCTTTGGAATCGTTTCCGCAGAGACCAGACCATCCGCCGCTTGGTGCTCAACTGATTCTTCTACCACTTCACATGCCTGGGGTTGACCTTATGCTGCCAATGAAAAGCATACATACTCATTGCTACCGCATTCACTAGAGTAACATCAATGTCACTCTGACCCACCGGACCCGCAAACGTGTACCACTCACTGGGTTCTTTAACGGCCCGAACATCCTGGGACACGGCCCACTCGGCTAGCATCTCACGCCGTGTGTGGTTCGAATACCCAGACGAATGTCTGGATACCTTACTGAACTACATGGGGAATGATGGATTTGCATCAAGACCAAGGATGACTGGTACGCTACTAACCAGTAGTAGCACCTCATCCAAGTAAGCAATGTATGGTTCGAGGGGATCCCCGAACTTACAACACATGTTCACTACAAAAATCCTGCCAAAAGTGCCACTACGGCTCACACACACCCCCCGTCAGTTGAACTCACCAAAGTGCATTGAATACTGACATCATTCACAATAACAGCGGAGTTGGTCCTGCTGTCAGGAAATACTCGCATACATGCGGGCAATCCCCATACGCAACCACCGGTCGCGTAGGGTTCCTGCAGCAGGGCAGCGACGCTGTCCCTTTCACACATCATAGCCCCCACATCACACATAGCTGCATACGACCTTTGACAATTCAGCTGAAAAAATCTGCTAGACATTTTAATGTCTAGCATTTGCCCGCGCAAAAATCGCCCTGTATAAGGGACATGCTAGAGACATCATCAGGTGACCCGACGGTTTCAGTGCATTGCTGCACTGGGGCGCGCGTCCTCTTTGGATCTGCACTTCGCCACCTTACGGTCCACTGCACAGGTAGCGGTAGCATCCCGGTACCAGGTAAAAACTTCTCACTTTAAACGAAAACAATTTTATGTAGCAGCGTCCGATTTCTAAAAGGAATGCATGGCCACCACAGCACCCTCGAGGACGATATTAATATGCTACATTACCTACCACCGCCCATGGCTTACTTGTCATCCGGACACCTTTCTTAAAGGCTTCAAGTGACATTTTGTCCTTTAAGTTCATCTCGTAAAGGTCAGCCATGAACTCGTCAGTGGTGATCTGTAAATGAACGCCCTGAACAAGATCTTTCGACCCTAATTTATTATTCACACCCACTTCCAATCCCACCTCGTTGAACTTTGTGTTTTCCACAATTTTCTCACGCTCGGAGACCGATGGAGTCTGAATTAACGTACCTCCATCCCTTAGAGGTTTCACCTCATGTATCCGCACGCCAAGAGAGGGACCCACCTCCTTCACCACCTGCTTAACCACGTCCTTAGAGTTTTTGCCAAGGACCAGGTCTCGACTGGCCGAGACATCTCCGGGGTAGACGGCGCTGCCGACCTGGGACCCCCTCTGGCGGCGTTCACCGACGAAGGCTGGAATATGCAAACGGCCTCCAAGCGCCCCTGCAGCCGCTCATTCTGCGCCACAAGCGTGAACAACAGCTGCTCATACTGCCCTTCATAATCAACTAACTTGCAAATGAGCGACCCCGTGGCTCTCTCCTTGAGTGCAAGCTGCAATAAAGCTCCCGTTATCCCCTTCATCTGCTCGACAGCTGTTCCTTTCCGCTTCCTCAAATTCAAAGCGCTTGCGGCATTCAAAGCGCTTTCGGAAGTTTCTTTACGCAGGCGCTGCTTGCTCCTCCGGCTTACCTCGCTGTTCGATGACGACTCCGATAAGGTCACCTCATCATCGGACGTCATCCTACAAACTTCGAAAGTCCCCCTTTCAGCGGGCTTCTTTTTGCGTGGCGGCATCGCCCGCAGGTGTGCGCTATTTAATATATAAATAGCACGCACACACACTCACACACATAGAGGCTGGCGGCTTCACACACACACACGAACGCCTGTTGCTCACGCAGCAACGATGAAAACAAAGCAATAAAACTTTATTGCCGATAAGAGAACAAAATATAAACAAGATACCGTTGCTTGAAAGCACCGTTATCGTTAAATTGTTCGCGAAGCGAGCGATGAAATAAACACGTCTGTTCCCAACGACCGTCTGAAACGAACTGAAGGTAGATTTATATATTTATTTATTTATTAATGGTCGACAAAACGAGTATCTTCCTAATTATTCAATAGATTGTACAATAGAATTATATGCTAAAAGCCTAGTTAAAAGATACCATTTTCTAAATAGCTTCACCGACCGATGGAGGTGTTTTATTTGCCAGTCCGGCCAGCTGTGCCCCTTTTCACAGCTAATTTTGTCAGTGACGCTATTAGAGCCTACATCTAAGCAGAAGGCTGTAAGTTGGAAAAAAGTAATCTCAAGTAAAATTAAAAATAATCTTAATTTGCTTTATTAATAAAGAAAATACAATAAATAGGAAAAAAGGAAAGTAAGAAGATTGTTAATAAAGTAAAGCAATGTACGTTAGATAAAGAGTGTTAAGTAGATAAGACAGAGAAAAGTAATGGGATATAACCGACCCGGTGGGGTAAAATTTTTCAGCCTGTCCAGCAAGCTATGCCCCTAATCATAGCTGGGAATGGTCAGCGACTTCCCGAAGGTATCCTGAAAGCAACGATTTTATTAGGGGTAGAGACAGTTCGGTAGAGAAAACGTGATGCAAACTATTATAATTTTTACATAGCACGCGAAAAGGATTGTGCATAGCGTAGTCTGTTGTGCACGTAGATAGTAATAAGGGGCGATAATTTCTGGGTGGTCTAGCCGGAACAGAGAATTGAAGACGCCCTAGCAGAAAAGGAGAATCTATGTCGCCAATAATCAACTTATGTAGAAGGACAACACCGAGAATTGTCCTACGGTTGGTTAACGACGGAAGGTTGAGAAGAAACAGTCTTCTGGAGTAGGACGGCAACCGAAGATTAGGGTCCCAATTTAAACCTCGTAAGGCAAAGAGCAGAAATTGCTTCTGAACAGATTCAATATGATCCAGATTCAATTGATATACTGTGGAGACCAGATGTAAGAGCAGTATTCAAGGATAGGGCGAACAAGAGAGATGTACAGAAGTTTTGTTATAAAAGGATCGTTAAACTCCTTAGACCATCGTTTAATGAATCCAAGTACACCTTTTGGCTCATTAACAATGGTATCTATATGAAGATTGAAACAGAGTTTAGAATCAAAAATAACGCCTAGATCCTTAACTGTTAGTATACGTTGCAAAGGGATATTGTCGATTGTATAACTGACAAGATAAGGTGTAGTACGATTAAAAGTCATAAACATACACTTTGAACAATTTAGATGTAATTGATTGGCCGAACACCAAAGTTGCATAGCGTTCAAATCGTCTTGTAGACGAGAATGATGTAGGGGGTTGGTGTATGATAGAAAAAGTTTGACATCGTCCGCATACATGAGTACACGAGCATGTGATATAACAGAGGGAAGATCATTTATAAAAAGTGTAAAGAGTAAAGGTCCAAGATGACTACCTTGAGGAGAACCAGAAGTAACGTGAACCCTTTTAGAGGTAGTCAACCTCAGTATTACTCTTTGGGTCCTACCTTTTAAATAAGAATAATTCCAAAGTAAAAGGGACAGAGGGAAACCTATTCGGTCAAGTTTAAAAAGTAAAATGTCATGGTGCACAGAGTCAAACGCCTTACTGAAGTCAGTGTAAATGACATCAGTTTGCATTTTCGAAAGGAAAGCATCATTTACCAAGGAAGTAAACTCAAGCAGATTGGTCGTAGTTGACCGATTCTTTACGAATCCATGTTGAACAGGGGAAACAACTGATTTGCAGAAATGCTGCAAATTCGAAGTGATTATTTTTTCAAATAATTTAGGAATAGCAGACAGTTTTGCAATGCCCCTGTAATTTTGTATATCAGACTTCCCACCTTTCTTGTGAAGAGGAATGATATAAGATTCTTTCCAAAGAGATGAAAAGACAGAAGTTTCAAGGGATAGATTAAAAAGCTTTAGCAATGGATAGAAAACGGAAGAACTACACTCCTTGAGTAGACAACTAGGAATATTGTCCGGCCCAGGAGAGTAAGAAGATTTTAGAGAGTTTATAGCTAATAGGAGAGAGGAGTGTGAAATAATGGGGGGAGGTATAGAACTAGCGGAGGAAATAGTATAAGGGTAAGAATTAGTATTAGGACAGACTGAAGAGTAAGTTGATTGGAAAAAAATTAGCAAAGAGGTTAGCAGAATCAGTGTCATTGCTAGTTTTATCCATCCCAAGAAAAAAAGAAGATGGCAAACTTGATGATTTACGCTTCAAGTTTACAAAATTATAAAACTGTCCTAGCTTTTGGATAAATTGCCTTTTACAACGAGTTAGATAATTCTCAGAAATTGCTTCTGAACAGATTCAATACGATCCTGGCTGTTGATATACTGTGGAGACCAGATGCAAGAGCAGTATTCAAGTATAGGGCGAACAAGAGAGATGTACAGAAGTTTTGTTATAAAAGGATCGTTAAACTCTTTAGACCATCGTTTAATGAATCCAAGTACACCTTTTGGCTCATTTACAATGGTATCTATGTGAAGATTGAAACAGAGTTTAGAATCAAAAATAACGCTTAGATCCTTAACTGTTAGTATACGTTGCAAAGGGATATTGTCGATTGTATAACTGACAAGATAAGGTGTAATACGATTAAATGTCATAAACATACACTTTGAACAATTTAGATGCAATTGATTGGCCGAACACCAAAGTTGCATAGCGTTCAAATCGTCTTGTAGACGAAAATGATGTAGGGGGTTAGTGTATGATAGAAAAAGTTTGACATCGTCTGCATACATGAGGACACGGGCATGTGATATAACAGAGGGAAGATCATTTATAAAAAGAGTAAAGAGTAAAGGTCCAAGATGACTACCTTGAGGAACACCAGAAGTAACGTGAAACCGTTTAGAAGTAGTCAACCTCAGTATAACTCTTTTGGTCCTACCTTTTAAATAAGAATTAATCCAAAGTTAATGGGACAGAGGGAAACCTATTCGGTCAAGTTTAAAAAGTAAAATATCATGGTGCACAGAGTCAAACGCCTTACTGAAGTCAGTGTAAATGACATCAGTTTGCATTTTCGAAAGGAAAGCATCATTTGCCAAGGAAGTAAACTCAAGCAGATTGGTCGTAGTTGACCGATTCTTTACGAATCCATGTTGAACAGGGAAACAACTGATTTGCAGAAATGCTGCAAATTCGAAGTGATTATTTTTTCAAATAATTTAGGAATAGCAGACAGTTTTGCAATGCCCCTGTAATTTTGTATATCAGACCTCCCACCTTTCTTGTGAAGAGGAATGATATAAGATTCTTTCCAAAGAGATGGAAGGACAGAAGTTTCAAGTGATAGATTAAAAAGCTTTAGCAATGGATAAAAAAGGGAAGATCTACACTCGAGTCGACAACTAAGAATATTGTCCGGCCCAGGAGAGTAAGAAGATTTTAAAGAGTTTATAACCAATAGGAGAGAGGAGTGTGAAATAATGGGGGGAGGTATAGAACCAGATGAAGAAATAGTATAAGGGTAAGAATTAGTATTAGGACTGAAGAGTAAGTTGATTGAAAAAATTAGCAAAGAGGTTAGCAGAATCAGTGTCATTGCTAGCTTTATCCATCCCAAGAGAAAAAGAAGATGGCAAACTTGAAGATTTACGCTTCAAGTTTACAAAATTATAAAACTGTCTCGAAAAATCGCATTTTACAACGAGTTAGATAATTCTCATAGCATTGATAATTAAGAAGAAAGAAGTTCGACTTGGATATGGAATATTTTTCCAAGTCTGTACGCGAACCAGACTTTCTAAACTTTTTAAAATATTTTGATTTTACATTTTTCAGATGTGATAATCTGGGAGTAAACCAGGGTGGTTTTGAAAAAGTAGTCGAAGGAATTGACTTAGGAATACACACATCTAAGCGGGAGTTTAGGGGGATATGAAAAAAATTAATGGCTGTATTCATATCAACTGAGTCATATAAGAAAGAGCAATCGGTTGAATAAATAAGCTGATTAGGCAAAGAATAATTTCCTTTGCGAAAGCAATAGCGGGGGCTATTGGCTGATGAGCACGAAATGAAAGGATTACAATTTAGCATTGCAATCTCTAAAGTTGGATGATAGACACCCTCAGGAAGAGATAAAGGAGGGGACCTAGACACATTAGAAATAAGGTAGACGTTAACAAATACAAGGTCAAGTGTTATATTCATATGATTAGAAATTTAATTGATTTGAAACAACGAAAGATCAAGCATGCAGTCTAAAAAATCGTGCTGTGCTGAGGGCACTAGATAATTTTCAGCAGTGAATAATGACTAAGAGATGTTCGGCAAATTAAAATCACCCAACACCATTAATAGGTCATTATCCCGCACGTGTGAAAAAACTTCTTTAATACAAGTAATATGATTCATATAAACTTGAATATCAGAAGAAAGTAGGACATAAGAGAATGTTACATAGATATTCCGTGTAGGAAAAGACACCTTAACTGAGACAATCTCAGCGTCAGTAGGCGTACTAAAACAGAATACTTCAGCCTGGAGAGTGGCTTTGACGGCAATTAACACCCTACAACCTCGACATTTATTTTGAATGATGATATTTCACGAGGAGTGGAGAAATTAAATTTGGTTATTGACACGCTAGCAGAAGATTTGCTGGCAAAGACTCAGAAATGGTGTCCGACGAAAGTCGAGACAGAAAAACCTGCCTACGAGGGTCAACTAGCGTTAAATTAGGCGCTGATGGGGCTGTAGGTAATACAGGAGTTTGAGGAGCTAGCGAAGCACAATGATTGTTTTTAACAATCTGGGTAAGATTGCGCGCAGGTCTACCTTTGCGGCCAGGAGCTGACGGGCCTGAGGCAGTTTGATTAATTGGGACGGGATCAGGTACGGGCTCTACTGGGACTAGTACAGGGGTTGAAAAATGGGGTAATTGGACAGTCGCTTGGAGAAGGCGATAAAGACAACATTGGAGATACCTCCAAGTTGCTAGGAAGGGACAAGAAAGTCGTAGGTGTCTGAACAGACGTAGAGGGCAATTGCAAAAGTTAAGGCTCCAACCGGCGATTGGTTGGGGACTCAAATTTATATTTGCCAAGAAACTTGAAACTCGAGTCAAAACTACT
Organism: Drosophila virilis; assembly: GCF_030788295.1. Classification (NCBI taxonomy): domain Eukaryota; kingdom Metazoa; phylum Arthropoda; class Insecta; order Diptera; family Drosophilidae; genus Drosophila; species Drosophila virilis. Next base: position 122,143 of record NW_027212895.1, on the reverse strand, counting down.
CGAGAGCTGCTTGGCCACATTATTTAATTTTAAGAATTGATTTCTCACAGAATTATACATTCTAGAGAAATCAATTTACTTGTCGATGCATTCTGGGCACAACCGACGCAAGCCACCGCAGCCCTTCTTGGCAATAGCAGCGATCTTGTCGCAATCACGCCCAGTGAGTCCTGCACATTTAACATGCTTCATATTCTCACACAGCCAGCAATTAACAAATTGCGGCAGTGCAGAATCGTCAGCCTGCTTGAACCTGCACGGTTTCTTACAGCACGACATAATTATTAAATTATTAAATGCGTATGCAAGTTGCGAGAGCGCAGAGCAAAACGAAAACGGTGCGCAAGGTAGAGCAAGTTAACACTTAAAAAACAATTATTCGTACACAAACAAATTGTTTGGTGCGAAAAGCAACAGAAACGAGAAAGAAGGGCTATCTTCGGCACGCCAAAAATCTAATACCCTTGCAGACCCAACCTTTTCATAATGCTCATAGTGCTTTGCCCCTATCTAAGAAGTACCGGGAAAATAGTAAATGCCGAGTTTGGTCAAGATATCTTGATAATCAAAATGTTTTTTCATACGACTTTATTTTAGTGGTGGATATAGTGGTCCGATCCAGCTGGTTTTCACATATGTGCTGCGTGCAACAGAAAGAGGGAGTTCTGCAAAGTTTCATTAAGATAGCTTTAAAACTGAGGGACTAGTTCGCATAGAAACACACAGACGGACAGACGGACATGGCTATATCGACTCGGCTGTTGATGCTGATTAAGAATATATATACTTTATGGGGTCGGAGATGTTTCCTTCTATGCGTTACACATTTTACGACAAAATTATAATACCCTCTGCAAGGGTATACAAATTTGCGATAGCGCGATGCACAAGCAGAAAGTATACGGCGAACACACGCACAAACAAGTGTTTTCACAGGGGAGCACCAAAGCAAGAGAATCAAAACAGGCAATAACAACAAACACGGAACTGACGCCGCGTTTTATAAAATGCAATAATTAACAGGCTTACGCTGCACAACAGATAACACTTTGCAGAGTTTATAAAAGCTTTTTAAATAAAGCACCGAAAATGCAAAATTTTGAAATAAAAAGCAGGATAGAAGCGCAAAAATATATAAAAATCTTGGAGCACAAGTAAAACACGTCAATCACTCTTAACTGAGAACAATTCCCATGAGATAGGGACATGAAAGTCAGTGGGCTTAAGGTGAGCATCTGCCACGATGGCTTAATCTCACGGTTCCTAGTATAGGATTAATTCAATCGTCAATCACCGCCCCCTTGAAATCACCATATACTCAGTTAGGGGTTGGTGGGCCCAGAAACGATAAAATACTGCTGCAGGGAATAGACCGCAATTGATGTAAAACAGCAATTGACAGGTGGAACAGTATACACCATGTTCATGGCATGGCTATCTCACTGTGGGGAGGGAGGCTTATTCCTGCCTCTTCCGCAAACGAATTCATTTTCATGTTGATCATTGATCAAACCGCTAGGCGGCCAGCTAGTGTCCCCAACAAGTCCCAACAGACTATGGCGGAGGGAGCAGAGAGCCGAGACAGCCTCTGTGTTCCCTAACGCCCGTGGTCCCAGATCAATCCTCTGGTCAGAACTCGTATCCTAAAAGGACACTTCCAGTTTTAGCTCCATGATGCTAAGGGACTGGTAGCCCGGACAACACAATGTTCAACAAAAATTACATTAAATTGGGACCCTAATCTTTGGTTGCCGTCCTACTCCAGCAGACTGCTTCTTCTCAACCTTCCGTCGTTAACCAACCGTAGGACAATTCTCGGTGTTGTCCTTCTACATAAGTTGATTATTGGCGACATAGATTCTCCTTTTCTGCTAGGGCGTCTTCAATTGTCTGTTCCGGCTAGACCACCCAGAAATTATCGCCCCTTATTACTATCTACGTGCACAACAGACTACGCTATGCACAATCCTTTTCGCGTGCTATGTAAAAATTATAATAGTTTGCATCACGTTTTCTCTACCGAACTGTCTCTACCCCTAATAAAATCGTTGCTTTCCGGATACCTTCGGGAAGTCGCTGACCATTCCCAGCTATGAGTAGGGGCATAGCTTGCCGGACAGGCTGAAAAATTTTACCCCACCGGGTCGGTGATTTCCCATTACTCTTCTCTTTGTCCTATCTACTTAACACTTTTTATCTAAATTACACTGCTTTACTTTATTAACAATCTTCTTACTTTTCTTTTTTCCTATTTATTGTATTTTCTTTATTAATATAGCAAATTAAGATTATTTTTAATTTTACTTGAGATCACTTTTTTCCTACTTACAACCTTCTGCTTAGATGTAGGCTCTAATAGCGTCACTGACAAAATTAGCTGTGAAAAGGGGCACAGCTGGCCGGACAGGCAAATAAAACACCTCCATCGGTCGGTGATGCTATTTAGTAAATTGTATCCTTTAACTAGGCTTTTAGCATATACTTCTATTGTACAATCTTTTGAATAATGAGGAAGACACTCGTTTTGTCGACCATTAATAAATAAAATAAATAAATAAATAAATAAAATATGCTGCACATGCAGCAAACAGACCCTCATAGATGGTGCGGACAGCACGTCTGCTTAGGCCCCAGTCAGACCTCAGAATACGACGCACATGCCCCACCAAACCAAGTAGCCTGGCCTTGAGACCAGCGATATGAGAAGTGAAAAACATCCCCTCGCCGAAAGGTTATGCCGAGGTATTTTACCTCAGATGCATACCTCACATTCACTCCGACTAGTTGCCAATCTGCCCTTGAGCAGCATTGACACTGTCTTGTCAATTGCAAGACTGACCCCAACACTTTCACCCCACTCATACACAGTGCGCAAGCACATACCCGCATTCGTCTCGATCTCAATACGCGACCGACCCTCAATCAAGACGAGCAGATAGTCTGCATACGCACAACACTTACACATCTGCTCGAGCTGCACCAGCAAGGGGTCCATCATGAGGTTCCAAATGAATGGGCCACAGATAGATCCCTTCGGACAGCCACGAACCACATCTACGCTCAACATTCACACCGCCCTGCAGCACACGCACGTCTGCCAGAGAAATAGCTCTTCCAGAGAGTTAATTCTCGGCACCCGCATTCATCCAACCTTCTCAAAACACTCGCCCAGCTCAGATAGTCGAAAGCACCTTTAAAATCATCAAAGATGCCCAAGGTATACGTGGAACTGCTAGCGTCAACAGAGTCACTAACATACCTCCACGCATCCTCAACACATCTACTCTGCCTAAAACCAAATTGTCAGTCAGACATTTGGTCACTCATTGTCGCCTGAAGCCTTTCTACCATAATCCTTTCCAGAACTTTTCCAGGAACCGGAAGAAGATACATGCTCCGAAAAGATCTTGGATTGCTCCTGATCCTGTCAGGCGACTTCAGGAGCACTATCAGTTTCGCACACTTCCATTCACTGGGGAAATAACCCTCATTCAGACACTTCGCATACATCGCTTTCATATATTCTGGAATTGACTTCCAGACACTTTTACACATTTCTCCAGTGAATCCATCCATACCATAACCACACTAGGTGGTGACTCCTGATGATCCGCTCTGGGGAAGAACTTATTCAACAAGACATTCATACAATCCCTCCATGCCGGTAACTGAACGTTACCAGCACGGAGGCTACTTACATCCGTTTCCCTGCCTCTACCTCAAACTATTTTATAAGCACGACCCTAAAGGTCATCCTTATTGCGCTCCAGAAAAGAGTGCCACTCATCTTCTTTCACCTTTACAAGCATTTGCTTGTACTCATTCATACACCGACTATATTCAATTCTGAGTTGGGCAGCACCATCCGCATTGGTAGCTCTGGCCCTTTGGAATCGTTTCCGCAGAGACCGGACCATCCGCCGCTTGGTGCTCAACTGATTCTTCCACCACTTCACATGCCTTGGGTTGACCTTATGCTGCCAATGAAAAGCATACATACTCATTGCTACCGCATTCACTAGAGTAACATCAATGTCACTCTGACCCACCGGACCGGCAAACGTATACCACTCACTGGGTTCGTTAACAGCCCGAACATCTTGGGACACGGCCCACTCGGCTAGCATCTCACGCCGTGTGTGGTTCGAATACCCAGACGAATGTCTGGATACCTTACTGAACCACATGGGGGATGATGCATTTGCATCAAGACCAAGGATGACTGGTACGCTACTAACCAGTAGTAGCACCTCATTCAAGTAAGCAATGTATGGTTCGAGGGGATCACCGAACTTACAATACATGCACACTTCAAAATTCCTGCCAAAAGTTCCGCTACGGCTTACACACCCCCCCCAGTCAGTTGAACTCACCAAAGTGCATTCAATACTGACATCATTCACAATAACAGCAGAGTTGGCCCTGCTGTCAGGAAATACTCGCATACATGCGGGCAATCCCCATACGCAACCACCGGTCGCGTAGGGTTCCTGCCACAGGGCAGCGACGCTGTCCCTTTCACACATCATAGCCCCCACATCACACATAGCTGCATACGACCTTTGACAATTCAGCTGAAGAGTTCTGCTAGACATTTTAATGTCTAGCATTCGCCCTCGCAAAAATCGCCCCGTTTATGGGACAGGCTAGAGACATCATCAGGTGACCCGACGGCTTCCCCTTAAACGAGCAATTGCAGCAATTCAGTGCATTGCTGCACTGAGCCGCGCGGTGACCCATCTGGCCGCAGCGACGGAAACCTCCTCTTTGGCTCTGCTCTTCGCCACCTTACGGTCCACTGCACAGGCAGTGGTAGCATCCCGGTACCAGGTAAAAACTTCTCACTTTAAACGAAAACCATTTTATCTAAAAGGGACTGCATGGCCACCACAGCACCCTCGAGGACGATATTTTCTTAAAGGCTTCAAGTGACATTTTGTCCTTTAAGTTCATCACGTCGCCGATGAACTCGTCAGGGAAGATCTGCAAGAGAACGCCCTGAACAAGAACTTTCGGCCTAATTTATCATTCACACACACTTCCAATCTCACCTCGTTTAACGCACCTCTATCCATTATAGGTTTTACCTCATGTATTCGCACGGCAAGGGAGGGAACTACCTCCTTCACCACCTGCTCAACCACGCCCTTAGCGGTTTTGCCAGCAGCCTTGCTGCGCACAACCAAGGACCAGGTCTCGACTGGCCGAGGCATCTCCAGGGTAGGCAGCGCTGCCGACCTGGGACCCCCTCACCGTTCACAGACGAAGCCCGCGCTTGGCCGGCTGGAACAGGCAAAGCATGCGAAACGCCTGCACCCTCGCAAACGGCCTCCAAACACCCCCTTCTGCGCCACACACGCGAACAAGACTTGCTTATACTGCCCTGTATAATCAACTAACATACAAATGAGCGAACCAGTGGCTCTCTCCTTGAGTGCATGGTGCAATACAGCTCCCGTTATCCCCTTCATCTGCTCGACAGCTGTTCCTTTCCGCTTCCCGAAAGCCGCCGCACTTGTTGACTGCCCCTCTACGGCAGGTTCAGACACATTCAAAGCTCTCGCGGCATTCAAAGCGCTTTCATCATCCGAGGTCATCCTGCAAAACTTCGAAAGTTCCCTTCTCAGCGGGCTTCTTTTTGCGTGGCGGCATCGCCCGCAGGTGTGCGCGTATCTAATTAATATATAAATAGCACGCACACACACACATAGAGGCTGGCGGTTTCACACACTCCCACGAGCGCCTGTTGCTCACACAGCAACGACGTAAACAAAGCAATAAAACTCTATTGCCGATAAGAAAACAAAATGTAAGCAAGATGCCGTTGCTTGAAAGCACCGTTATCTTTAAACTGTTCGCGAAGCGAGCGATGAAATAAACACGTCTGTTCCCAACGACCGTCTGAAACGAACTGAGAGTAGATAGGGACATGAAAGTCAGTGGGCTTAACGTGAGCACCTGCCACGATGGCTTAATCTCACGGTTCCTAGTATAGGATTAATTCAATCGTCAATCACCGTCCGCTTGAAACATCAATTCCGCAGGTACTAATTAAAGACACGACTGTTTGGTTGTGACTTTTACCGTGGTTTGACACGAGGACTACCTAAGCCTCTTTCGTAATCTGGATCACGGAAACCGGTTGTATGACGCAACACCACGTCGAGCGATGCTTTACCCGCATTTGGGTGCTAAGCCGCAATCACCACATACTCCCCGAAGGGCCGCACCAACTAACCAGGGCGGAATAAGTTTCGTGGGCCCCTGGTTACCCGTTGTACCAGATTAAAAGCCTCTGATCAGGCCTCGTACCAGAAGGGTACTTCAAATTTATACTCCAAAACAGTTAAAGGTTGGTGGCCCCAGAAACGATAAAATACTGCTGCAGGGAATAGAACGCAATTGATGTAAAACAGTAATTGACAGGTGGAACAGTATACACCATGTTCATGGCATGGCTATCTCACTGTGCGGAGCGAGGCTTATTCCTGCCTCTTCCGCAAACGATGGCATTTTCATGTGTTTCATGTTTCATGTGTTTCAGCTAGTGTCTCCAACAAGTCCCAACAGACTATGGCGGAGGGAGCAGAGAGCCGAGACCGCCTCTGTGTTCCCTAACGCCCGTGGGCCCAGATCAATCCTCTGGTCAGAACTCGTATCCTAAAAGGACACTATCAGTTTTAGTTCCATGATTCTTAGGGGCTGGTAGCCCGGACAACACAATGTTCAACAAAAATTACCATTCGCCATTACGTCAAACGCGCCACTAACCTCACTTATACCCATCCCCCTCAGATCTCGAAGATCTGCATACCTTGTGCACTCACAGAGAACATGCTCCCATGTCTCAGCAGCCGAGCCACACCGGCATTCTCGACTCCTCAAATGCAAAAATGCATTGAGGGAACCTTGACCAGTCAAGTGGAATTCAAGACTCAGGCCGAACCCAAAGTCTGGTCGGCTGCCGGCAAATGTAACCTCCCGTATAAACCGCTGAGTGACACGCCCACTCACGCTTGCGTCCCATCTGACTTGCCAGTCAGACAAAACACAATCTTTCACCAATCTCTTGCATTCACTATGCCCTAGACTCTCCACATCCCTACCCGCTAGCCAATCATTCTGCAGCAATGGCAGCCGCCTCCTGATCATGTACATCAAGGCTCGACGCCTGATTTCCAAGTTAAGAGGGGCTACTCCTAACAGTACCTGCATTGCCTCCGTAGAGACAGTGCGGCACACAGGCAAACAACCTAACAGAAGCACTCTCTGGCAAGCCAGCACTTTCTTTCTGCCGACTACAGTCGTGACCGCCTTGCACCATACAGACGATCCATATGCTGCACATGCAGCAAACAGACCCTCATAGATGGTGCGGACAGCACGTCTGCTTAGGCCCCAGTCAGACCTCAAAATACGGCGCACTTGCCCCACCAAACCAAGCAGTCGGACCTTGAAACCAGCGATCCTCTTGCCGAAGGTTATGCCGAGGTATTTCACCTCAGACGCATACCTCACATTCACTCCATTCAGTCTGACAATGGGTGGCCGACTAGTTGCCAATCTGCCCTTGAGCAGCATTGACACTGTCTTGTCAATTGTAAGACTGACCCCAACACTTTCACCCCACTCATACACAGTGCGCAAGCACATACCCGCATTCGTCTCGATCTCAAGACGCGACCGACCCTCAATCAAGACGAGCAGATCGTCTGCATACGCACAACACTTACACATCTGCTCGAGCTGCACCAGCAGAGGTCCATCATGAGGTTCCAAATAAATGGGCCACAGATAGATCCCTTCGGACAGCCACGAACCACATCTACGTTCACACATTCACACCGACCTCAGGTACTCAGGTAGTCGTTAGCACCTATACAATCGACAAAGATGCCCAAGACATTCGTGGAACTGCTAGCCTCTACAGAGTCACTAACATACCTCCACGCATCCTAGACACATCTACCCTGCCTAAAGCCAAATTGCCAGTCAGACATTTGGTCACTCATTGACTGCCAGACACTTTTACACATTTCTCCAGTGAATCCATCCATACCATAACCACACTAGGTGGTGAGTCCTGATGATCCGCTCTGGGGAAGAATTCATTCAACAAGACATTCATACAATCCCTCCATGCTGTTAACTGAACGTTGCCAGCACGGAGGCAACTTACATCCGTTTCCCTGCCTCTACCTCGAACTATTTTATAAGCACGACCCCAGGGATCATCCTTATTGCGCTCCAGGAAAGAGCGCCACTCATCTTCTTTCACCTTTACAAACATTTGCTTGTATTCATTCATACACCGACTATATTCAATCCTGAGTTGGGCAGCACCATCTGTATTGGTAGCTCCGGCCCTTTGGAATCGTTTCCGCAGAGACCGGACCATCCGTCGCTTGGTGCTCAACTGATTCGTTCACCACTTCACATGCTTGAAGTTGACCTTACGTTGCCTCTCAAACATGTGATCATTCGCAGCTATCCACCTATTCACACATACGACCTGCTCGTCCACATTCAAATCATTAAATGCATTAAGCGGAACTTGCGTTACCGCCTCCTGCACAATGAGCCCATGAAGGGACCAATTCACACTACAAGATTACCCCCAACATACATGCTCAATAAAAAATCCTGCCAAAACTGCCGCTTTGGCTCACACACACCCTCCAGTCAGTTGAACTCACCAAAGTGCATTGAATACTGACATCATTCACAATAACAGCGGAATTGGCCCTGCTGTCAGGAAATACTCGCATAAATGCGGGCAATCCCCATACGCAACCACCGGTCGCGTAGGGTTCCTGCAGCAGGGCAGCGACGCTGTCCCTTTCACACATCATAGCCCCCACATCACACATAGCTGCATAAGACCTTTGACAATTCAGCTGAAGAAATCTGCTAGACATTTTAATGTTAGCCACTGCTGCAGGGAATGGAACGCAATTCATGTAAAACAGCAATTGACAGGTGGAACAGTATACACCATGTTCATGGCATGGCTTTTTCACTGTGGGGAGGGAGGCTTATTCCTGCCCCTTCCGCAAACGACGGCATTTTCAAGTTTGTCATAGATCAAACCGCTAGGCGGCCCGCTAGTGTCCCCAACAAGTCCCAACAGACTATGGCGGTGGGAACAGAGAGCCGAGACCGCCTCTGTGTTCCCTAACGCCCGCGGTCACAGATCAATCCTCTGGCCAGAACTCGTATCCTAAAAGGACACTTCCAGATTAAACTCCATGATGCTGGGGACTGGTAGCCCCGGACAAAACAATGTTCAACAATAATTACTATTCAGACACACCCCCACTTTAGTACCCCACCATTCGTACCACCACATTCGCATATCTACCATCCATCATCATTCATACAATTCCTTCCTGCAGTTGCAAGAGTCGCCTAGCAAAATCACTCATTCTTCTAACCCTATCACTAGTTGAGAGTGATTGATTTACCTTGAACCCGCCTCTAACCTCACTTATATCCATCCCCCTCAGATCTCGAAGATCTGCATACCTTGTGCACTCACAGAGAACATGCTCCCATGTCTCAGCAGCCGAGCCACATCGGCATTCTCGACTCCTCAAATGCAAAAATGCATTGAGGGAACCGTGACCAGTCAAGTGGAATCCAAGACTCAGGCCGAACCCAAAGTCTGGTCGGCTGCCGGCAAATGTAACCTCGCGTATAAACCGATGAGTGACACGCCCATTCACGCTTGTGTCCCATCTAACTTACCAGTCAGACAGAACACACTCTTAAAAAAACTCTCCACGTACCTATTCGCCAGCCAATCATTCTGCAGCAATGGCAGCCGCCTCTTGCTCCTGTACATCAAGGCTCGACGCCTGATCTCCAAGAAAGAGGGGCTATCCCTAACAGAACCTGCATTGCCTACGTAGTGACAGTGCGGCACACAGGAAAACAACCTAACAAGGTTTCTCTGGCAAGCCAGCACTTTCTTTCTGCCAACCACAGTCGTCACTGCCTTGCACCATACAGACGATCCATATGCTGCACATGCAGCAAACAAACCCTCATAGATAATGCGGACAGCACGTCTGCTTAGGCCCAGTCAAACCTCAAAATACGACGCACTTGCCCCACCAAACCAAGTAGCCGGGCCTTGAGACCAGCGATATGCGGAGTGAAACATATCCTCTCGCCCAAGGTTATGCCGAGGTATTTCACCTCAGACGCATACCTCACATTCACTCCATTCAGTCTGACAATGGGTGGCCGACTAGTTGCCAATCTGCTATTGAGCAGCATTGACACTGTCTTGTTAATTGCAAGACTGACCCCAACACTTTCACCCCACTCATACACAGTGCGCAAGCACATACTCGCATTCGTCTCGATCTCAATACGCGACCGACCCTCAATCAAGACGAGCAGATAGTCTGCATACGCACAACACTTACACATCTGCTCGAGCTGCACCAGCAAGGGGTCCATCATGAGGTTCCAAATGAATGGGCCACAGATAGATCCCCTTCGGACAGCCACGAACCACATCTACACTCACACATTCACACCGCCCTGCAGCACACGCACGTCTGCCAGAGAAATAGCTCTTTCAGAGAGCTAATTCTCGGCACCCGCATTCATCCAACCTTCTCAAAACACTCGCCCAACTCAGATAGTCGAAAGCACCTTTAAAATCATCAAAGATGCCCAAGGCATGCGTGGAACTGCTAGCCTCAACAGAGTCACTAACATACCTCCACGCATCCTCAACACATCTACCCTGCCTAAAACCAAATTGTCAGTCAGACATTTGGTTACTCATTGTCGCCTGAAGCCTTTCTACCATAATCCTTTCCAGAACTTTTCCAAGAACCGGAAGAAGATACATGCTCCGAAAAGATCTTGGATTGCTCCTGATCCTGTCAGGCGACTTCAGCAGCACTATCACTTTCGCACACTTCCATTCACTAGGGAAATAACCCTCATTCAGACACTTCGCATACATCGCTTTCATATATTCTGGAATTGACTTCCAGACACTTTTACACATTTCTCCAGTGAATCCATCCATACCATAACCACACTAGGTAGTGAGTCCTGATGATCCGCTCTGGGGAAGAATTCATTCAACAAGACATTCATACAATCCCTCCATGCTGTTAACTGAACGTTGCCAGCACGGAGGCAACTTACATCCGTTTCCCTGCCTCTACCTCGAACTTTTTTATAAGCACGACCCAGGGGTCATCCTTATTGCGCTCCAGGAAAGAGCGCCATTTATTTTCTTTCACCTTTACATGCATTTGCTTGTACTCATTCTTACACCGACTATATTCAATCCTGATTTGGGCAGCAACATCCGTATTGGTAGCTCTGGCCCTTTGGAATCGTTTCCGCAGAGACCGGACCATCCGTCGCTTGGTGCTCAACTGATTCGTCCACCACTTCACATGCTTGAGGTTGACCTTACGTTGCCTCTCAAACATGCGATCATTCGCACCAGCTATCCACCTATTCACACATACGACCTGCTCATCCACATTCAAATCATTAAATGCATTAAGCGGAACTTGCGTTGCCGCCTCCTGCACAATAAGCCCATGAAGGAACCAATTTACACTACAAGAGCGCCAGCGATTACATACAACACTTTCATTCCTCGTAATAGTGTGTGTGACAACAATCTCAATCGGATTGTGGCCACTCACACTCAGAATCTCAATCGGATTGTGGTCACTCAAACCAAGCCCACCTAGTACTCACTGTTCACGCCAGTTCAGTGCTGGTGTGAACACAGCATTGACTGAGACTCACTCAGTGTGAGAGAGTCACTCAGTGAGCCAGACTCATGCACTGAGAGAGACTCACTCACTAATTCGATTCCAGATGCGCTCAGCACTCTCCTTGTGGTCTCCTTTCCACCTCCATCACTCCAACCAAAAATATGTAAAATCACTTAACCAGCAGAGTTTGTTACATGCAGCAGAAAATTCTAATAAAGTGCTTTTTCACCAATAACAACCAAGGATTATTTATCTGACGCCACCCTCACAAACATTGGTCCTTCGAGCCGGATTATATATAAACCGATCGCCCCTACACAAGTTTTTTGGCAAAGATAAGTAAATACAAAATTTCGTTTCTATATATATTCGACAATATCCGCCATATTTTTCCGCCATATTTTTACACCCTTGCAGAGGGTAATATAATTTTGTCGTAAAATGTGTAACGCATTGAAGGAGAAATCTCCGACCCCATAAAGTATAAATATTCTTAATCAGCATCAACAGCCGAGTCGATATAGCCATGTCCGTCTGTCCGTCTGTCTGTTTCTATGCGAACTAGTCCCTCAGTTTCAAAGCTATCTTAATGAAACTTTGCAGAACTCCCTCTTTCTGTTGCACGCAGCACATATGTGAAAACCAGCTGGATCGGACCACTATATCATATAGCTGCCATAGGAACGATCGGTCGAAAATTAAGTTTTTGTATGAAAAAACATTTTGTTTATCAAGATATCTTGACCAAACTCGGCATTTATTAGTTTTACTTTACTCATCATATATATGCAAAGTCCTATTAAGATCGGACCACTACATCATATAGCTGCCATAGGAACGATCGGTCGAAAATTAAGTTTTTGTATGAAAAAACATTTTGTTTATCAAGATATCTTGACCAAACTCGGCACTTATTAGTTTTACATTACTCCTCATATATATACAAAATCCTATTAAGATCGGACCTTTATATCATACGGCTGCCATAGGATTGATCGGTCGAAAATTAAGTTTTTGTATGAAAAAACATTTTGTTTTTCAAAATATCTTGACCAAACTCGGCATTTATTAGTTTTACTTAACTCTTCATATATATGCAAAATCCTATTAAGATCGGACCACTATATCATATAGCTGCCATAGGAACGATCGGTCGAAAATTAAGTTTTTGTATGAAAAAAATTTTGTTTTTCAAGATATCTTGACCAGCCTCGGAACTTATTAGTTTTACTTTACTCCTCAAATATATGCAAAATCCTATTAAGATCGGACCACTATATCATATAGCTGCCATAGGAATGATCGGTCGAAAATTAAGTTTTTGGATGAAAGAACATTTTGTTTTTCAAGATATCTTGACCAAACTCGGCATTTATGAGTTTTACTATGCTCCTCATATATGTGCAAAATCCTATTAAGATCGGATCACTCTATCATATAGCTGCCATAGGAACGATCGGTCGAAAATTAAGTCGTATGAAAAAACATTTTGATTATCAAAATATCTTGACCAAACTCGGCTTATACTATTTTCCCGGTACTTCTTAGATAGGTATTAGATCTTTGGCGTGCCGATGATAGCCCTTCTTTCTCGTTTTCTTTAAGAAAACTGATTGGCAATTTTCTGAATATATAAATTATATATATATACATATATATATATAAATTATCCGACCACAAAACTAAAAACAGTTTAGTTAAATTTTGCGCTAGTTACTTCCAACTACAAAAGAAATCCACTTCAACATTTTTTGTATGTACATACGTATGCACTCGTGCGCTTTCCTAACTATAAAAAAAAAAAATTTTTTTTTAAATTATGTGTCCGCACTTAATCCGACAAGTTGCTTCACAATATTGTTTCCTAATTAATATTGTTAACTCATGTTCTTGGTCCGACACACAAACATACACCAGGTTCACCAGCACGTATTGTACATACATACATACATATATTCAATCCGAATATAATTGCCCACATGCATTTTGAATAGAAACTATATTTAACCTTATTATTTAATAAACATAAACACAAACCCCCAATTCAATTTCTTAACTTATAATTGTGCATAGTGCAAACGAATATATTTGTGCAACCATACATAGTACATACATCCGATAAATAAATCCAAAAATCATATGTACTATGTGTGTCCACATATAATATTTTTAAGTGCACAATCCACAGCAATATTAGAACACAGCAATATTATAGTAATAAATTGCAATTTCAACCGGCGTATGTGCATATGTTCACACCATACACATATGTAAAAACCACAGCTGCCGATCCGTACTCCAATTACACTTTTTTATGCAATTGCGCATATTCCCATACAATTACTCTTGTTCCGAGACGCACCAAATAAAAACACAACAATCATAATTAATAGATTTATAATACTACTAATTTATTGGAAATAAACAAAAACACTACACATTAACTTCGAAGTTCTACATTTGTCAGCGGTGTGTACTCAGCCACAATAGTGAGTATTTTATGAGTACCACAAAAAAGTAAAAATAAACCACCCGTTACGTATTCAACGACTAATATAATAATAAAATTATCGAAAACGAGCATCGAGTTGTTTATTATTATTTCCCGTGTTTAATAAATAATCGTATTTTTTAAATTACCAACTCAAATAAATGTATTAATTAAATTAATTAAATCAAATAAATTTTGATTGTAAGCAAAATTATTTAAATCTTCCGCAATGTCAATCGAATTATAAATTCGATTATTTACTTGTACCAGCATTCCAGTGTTTCTTTGTTTTAAGCATCGCAACCTCTACTACTAGAGTAGTAGGCTTCCGCCTAGTATGCCAACTGGCAAAGGGGAAGCAACAAAGCATCAATTAGCAGCTCCGTCCGCAAGCACCTCCAGAACTTCTCCGTCTCCAACAGCAGCCCTTAGAGTCGAAAGGGAAACACCGCCGGAAACACTGTCTTCCGCCGTCCAAAGCTAAAAGGTAAACATCCCTGACCACTGCAGTCGGACGCACTAAGGCAACCATTAGCACAAGATCTAGTCCGATTTCCACGCGAGCTAATACCAAAACGGCCCAAAATATAACAGACGGGGCCCTAATCAAGTTTATTACTGTCACTGATCGGCTAAGTCAGTTTGAGGCAAAAATAAACACTCCTCTGGAGGCTCTGATCCGTCTCTCTATACGTGCCAGGTCCGTCGGGATCAAGTGCGAGCCTTGTGGGACAAGGTTGAAAAAGAGTACGAGGTCGGCTCAACAATAATCTCGGAAGCCGGTTCACTGGAAACCATTTCAGTTATGCAGTCCAAGTACGACTATTATTACATGGTATATGAGAGATGCGACGCTAAACTTAGCGAGCAAATCGATACCGCTAACGCCCAAAATAGACCATCCGCTTAGTCCACCTTCCGACATATGTTCCCACAGGGGGTCGCTTACCTCCTTGCGACACAGAAATCTTCAGCGGAGATTACATACGTTCGCCCACATTTCGAGACCTCTTTACCGCAATTTACATAAATAATCCTAGGTTATCAGAGGTCGAGAAATAATTCCATCTCAATGCGAAAACCAGCGGTGAGGCTCAGGCGATTGTATCGAAGTCACCTTTGACTAACGACGGCTTCCGATCACCCTGGGCCAATCTGACTGAGCGTTTTGAGAACCGAAAATTGTTATCCGAAATCAAAATAGAAAGCTGGGACTGTATCCTCGTGTTCCTATGTTCCTCCAAATTTCCCAAATTAACACTCCTTATGGGAACAGTCCATCTCCAGAAAAAACGACATCTCATCTTGGCTTGAGATGAACGCCTTTCTCTTAGAACGCTATCGCACCCTTGTTTTACGTGCAAGTACGGCTGTTATATATGTTCACCATTTGGGTGTAAATTATACAGCTCGTGCACTGATCGACTCGGGATCAGAGGCAACATTTATTTCCGAGCGACTCTTCGACCTGATAAAGCTGCCGTACAAATCCGTACAGGCACAAGTATCGGGATTAAATCAAGCTGTTGCATCCCAGCCTCGCAAGCTCTGCCATTTTAATATTGGCTCTCCTTCCAAGCCTCGTATCCAAATCGAGGCATCAGCCAACGTCCTACCACCAAATTTTATTGACAACCCTGCCAAAACTCCAGCTAGCAGACCCTAATTTCCACAAGAGTTCGCTGATAGATGTGCTGATTGGTACTGATATCCTACCGTCCATACTAACGGGCGGCTCCCATCCTTATATTTGTGGCACGTTGCTAGGCCAGAAACTATTTTCGGGTGGATTTTAACAGGCCCAGTTTCAAAGACCGCATCCACCGCAATCTCGTCATTCTCGACTCGAATATCTGTCTCTCAAGAAGAGCAATTAGACGTCATACTCACAAAATTTTGGGAGGTGGAGGACATTCCAGTCAAACTGGTAAAGAGCTCCGACTCCTTATGTGAAAGTAATTTCATCCGAACAACAACAAGGAACGAGAATGGCAGATATGTAGTCACCCTACCTTTCCAAGAACCTAATCACATAGACTTAGGACATTTAAGATCTATCGCACTAGCTCAGTTTCTAAAGAACGAGAATCGTTTAAAAAGAAACCCTCCTTTGAAAGAGCAGTACGACTCCGTGATTCGGGAGTACTTCCACTTAGGTCATATGACACAAGTCTCTCCAAGCAGCAACCCCAATAATTTTTACCTGCCGCATCATGCTGTTTTTAAGCCCGACAGCACCACAACAAACGTTCGCGTTGTGTTTAACGCCTCCAGCGTTTCCAATGGCAAAAGTCTAAATAATATCCCACACACGGGACCAGTACTCCAATCCGATCTGACGATTCAGATACTAAAGTGGCGATTCTACCGCTACGTTTTCAATGCCGATATAACCAAGATGTATCAGCAAATCCAGGTCGACATACGCCCTCCCAACGAATACTATTTCGCAATGAGAACAAGGACGGATGATGTCGATGATGTTCTAGTAGGGGCACACACGATGCCACAAGCAATTTCAGCCATTGCAGAACTCTTCCCTCTGAGAAAGTGGACATCCAACACAAAGGAAGTATTAAAAGGAATACTGTGTGCGGATTTCTTAGAAATCGAAGTAGCCAGCGTCGCTAAAACGCTAGGAATTCGATGACAAGCCAGAACAGACCAGTTTTTCTTTGCTCCGTTCAAAATGGTATCTCAGCCTTCGCTCACTAAACGTGAAGTACTATCACAGATTGCGAAATTGTTCGATCCTGCTGGATGGCTAGCACCTGTGATAGTTCGAGCAAAAATTTTCATGCAAGAGATCTGGCTCCAAGAGCTGGGGTGGGATGATTCCCTGCCGGAAGATCTCGTTCAACGTTGGCATGACTTCCTAACCGACTATCCCTCTCTCGAAGAGATCCGTATTGCAAGTTGGGTCGATTTTCAGCAAAAGGCAAAGGTGCAGTTTCACGGCTTCTGCGACGCGTCCCAGCGCGCATATGGTACTGCACTTTATTTGCGCGTCGAGATCAACGGATGTATCTCCACTCACCTCGCAACAAAAATAGTCGCGCCAGTTAAGACGGTATCACTACCACGCTTAGAGCTGTGTGGCGCCGTCCTTCTTTCCAAGCTCACCACGGCTGTTATTCCTCAGCTCCCTTTCCAGAGTAAAGAAAATTTCAATTGGACAGACTCAACTATTGTTCTTGCCTGGTTGGATAAACCTCCATGGAAATTGTCTACCTTTGTAGCTAACCGGGTAGCCAAGATATCATCAACCAATGGCAATGGTCCCATGTTCGATCCGAACATAACCCGGCTGACCTAGCTCGTCGGGGGGTTTCTCCTCGGGACCTATTGGGCAGCACTTTGTGGTGGCATGGACCGGAATGGTTACAACTACCACAAAACCATTGGCCAGTTACTGTTACGGTACTTGAGACAGAGATCGAACAACGCGCAGTGAAGGTCAATGTCTTACAGCTACCCTCCTATAACCTTCTGGAACGATTCTCCAGATTCGACAAGGCATTGCGAGTTATTGCATATGTCCGTCGCTTCATCCAGCGCTGTAGAAATCCAGCGATCTACTTTTTCGCCGAGCTCCGTAATGAAGAACTTACGAGAGCTCAGAAACGACTTATCAACTATACTCAACGCCAAGATTATCCTAAGGAATATAGCTGTTTGCTCGATAAGAAGCCAATTCAAGGTTCAAGCAGCATTCGCAATTTAAACCCTTTCATCGATCAAAGGGGTATTCTGCGACCCTGTGGACGGGTGAGAGCGTCAACATCGTTAGGCAATGATGAGCGACACCCCATAATCATTCCGGCCAATTGTGATTTTTCACGCCTCCTGGTCCGATTTACCCACCTCATTTGTTTCACGGAGGCAATCAGTTGGTAATGCGCCTCATAAGAGCCAAATACTGGATCCCAAAGCTCAAGGTCCTGGTAAAATCTACCATAAACTCCTGCAAGGTGTGTGTAATATACCGTAGACGACTCCAGACCCAACTTATGGGCGAGCTCCCAAGGGCGAGATCAACCTCTTCCCGACCCTTCACACATACGGGTGTAGACTTTGCCGGACCTTTCGATATTAAAAGCTACATTGGTCGAGTATGCGAAATTACCAAGGGTTATGTCTGTGTCTTCGTGTGTTTCAGCACGAAAGCAATCCATTTAGAAGCCACCACAGATCTAACCACGGAGATTGCTGGCCGCATTTTCGCGATTTATCGCAAGACGTGGCCTTTCACAACAAATGTACTCAGATAATAAGAAAACATTTGTGGGAGCGTCATCCGTTCTTTCGAGAGATTTCTTGCAAGCGACCAAAGAGCCTATCTTATCCACGCATAGCCATCAAAAGTTGTGTTGGCGTTCCTCACATGGACGGATTGTGGGAAGCAGGTGTCAAATGCCTTAAGACCCACTTCTACAAGTCCACCGCATCCTCAAAATATACATATGAGGAGTTCGCGACTCTCCTCTCCAAGATTGAAGCCTGCCTTAACTCCAGGCCAATCCCTCCAATGTCGGAAGATCCGACTGATTTACTGGTTCTAAGTCCAGGCCACTTCCTAGTTGGTGGCCCTCTTCTGTCAACTAACGAGCCAGTAATCAAAGAAGACGCTGTTTCTATAATTAACCGCTGGCAGCGACTCAAAACGCTCCACCAGCAATTTTGCTTACGTTGGAGGAATGCCTATTTGAAAGAGCTCCATAAGCGAAACAAATAGCAGTCCCCTTCAAGGAACCTCCAAGTCGGTGATATGGTGATTATCAAGGAAGATAACATACCAATAAATGAATGGCGCCTTGGCCGAGTCCAGCTGGCTTGCCCAGGCACAGATGACAAGTTCCGCGTAGTGGACGTGCTTACCGCTCGTGGTGTCATCCGAAGGCCAATAGCCAAATTGGTCCTTCCTACTGAGGCAAATAGCACCACCGACTAATCCTTAAAAGCAACTAATCCCTCTTTCAAAACAAAATCATCACATAAAAACACCTGTCCTACATCTTATTCTCCAGTTCACTCCTCTATAGAGAACCAGCATGGCACCGTCAACGAAGGCATCCAATCAACGTCAAGGAACGGACTCTTTTAGATGCCGGGTGTGTAGAGGCATCCATGCTCTACGCAAGTGTCAGCGCTTCTTGAAGCTCACTCCCGAGAAGCGAGCCGTGTTAATTACGAATATTGCGCCAACTGCCTGGCTCATCAGCATTCAGGGGAATCATGCCGCAGTGGAGCCAAGTACAAAATGTGCAAAAAGGACCACCACACCTTACTCCACACGCGTGATCCCCGTAGCGCTCGACCCTCTCGGTCAGACAACAGGCTTACAAGAAGAGCTTCTGGCTCCTCGCCCTCCTCAAGATATCATCAACCAATGGCAAATGGTCCCATGTTCGATCCGAACATAACCCGGCTGACCTAGCTCGTCGGGGGGTTTCTCCTCGGGACCTATTGGGCAGCACTTTGTGGTGGCATGGACCGGAATGGTTACAACTACCACAAAACCATTGGCCAGTTACTGTTACGGTACTTGAGACAGAGATTGAGCAACGCGCAGTGAAGTGCAATGTCTCACAGCTACCCTCCTATAACCTTCTGGAACGATTCTCCAGATTCGACAAGGCATTGCGAGTTATTGCATATGTCCGTCGCTTTATCCAGCGCTGTAGAAATCCAGCGATCTACTTTTTCGCCGAGCTCCGTAATGAAGAACTTACGAGAGCTCAGAAACGACTTATCGAGTATATTCAACGCCCAGCTTATCCTGAGGAGTATAGCTGTTTGCTCGATAAGAAGCCAATTCAAGGATCAAGCAGCATTCGCAATTTAACCCCTTTAATCGATCAAAGGGGTATTCTGCGACCCTGTGGACGGGTGAGAGCGTCAGCCTCAGGCTATGATGAGCGACACCCCATAATCATTCCGGCCAATTGTGATTTTTCACGCCTCCTGGTCCGATTTACCCACCTCATTTGTTTTCACGGAGGCAATCAGTTGGTAATGCGCCTCATAAGAGCCAAATACTGGATCCCAAAGCTCAAGGTCCTGGTAAAATCTACCATAAACTCCTGCAAGGTGTGTGTAATATACCGTAGACGACTCCAGCCCCAACTTATGGGCGAGCTCCCAAGGGCGAGATCAACCTTTTCCCGACCCTTCACACATAAGGGTGTAGACTTTGCCGGACCTTTCGATATTAAAAGCTACATTGGTCGAGCATGCGAAATTATCAAGGGTTATGTCTGTGACTTCGTGTGTTTCAGCACGAAAGCAATCCATTTAGAAGCCACAACAGATCTAACCACGGAGAGATTGCTGGCCGCATTTTCGTGATTTATCGCAAGACGTGGCCGTTCACAACAAATGTACTCAGATAATGGGAAAACATTTGTGGGAGCGTCATCCGTTCTTTCGAGAGATTTCTTGCAAGCGACCAAAGAGCCTATCTTATCCACGCATAGCCATCAAAACTTGTGTTGGCATTTCAATCCTCCTGGCGTTCCTCACATGGACGGATTGTGGGAAGCAGGTGTCAAAAGCCTTAAGACTCACTTCTACAAGTCCACCGCATCCTCAAAATATATATATGAGGAGTTCGCGACTCTCCTCTCCAAGATTGAAGCCTGCCTTAATTCCAGGCCAATCTCTCCAATGTCGGAAGATCCGACTGATTTACTGGCTCTAAGTCCAGGCCACTTCCTAGTTGGTGGCCCTCTTCTGTCAACTAACGAGCCAGTAATCAATGAAGACGCTGTTTCTATAATTAACCGCTGGCAGCGACTCAAAGCGCTCCACCAGCAATTTTGCTTACGGTGAAAGAATGAGTATTTTAAAGAGCTCCATAAGCGAAACAAATGGCAGTCCCCTACAAGGAACCTCCAAGTCGGTGATATGGTGATTATCAAGGAAAATAACATACCAATAAATGAATGGCGCCTTGGCCGAGTCCAGCTGGCTTGCCCAGGCATAGATGACAAGGTCCGCGTAGTGGACGTGCTTACCGCTCGTGGTGTCATCCGAAGGCTAATAGCCAAATAGGTCCTTCTTCCTACTGAGGCATCACCGACTTATCCTTAAAAGCAACTAATCCCTCTTTCAAAACAAAATCATCACACAATAACACCTGTCCTACATCTTTTTCTCCAGTTCACTCCTCTGTAGAGAACCTGCATGACATCGTTAACGAAGGCATCCAATCAACGTCAAGGAACGGACTCTTTAAGATGCCGGGCATCCCCCCAAGCCCGAGAGGTACTACTATACGGACGTCGCTTACGTCCCTTCTCCAGCACAAGGGGGTCAGAATATTGCCCACCGCCATAGTGCTGCTCCACACCGGAAAAAAGGCCCTTGAGACTCGGGCTCTGATCGATCCATGTTGTTCAGTAAACCGCATTAATACAACCGTGGCAAGGGCCTATGGCCTTTGGGGGGGAGAATGTTCACGCCAGGTCAGTGCTGGTGTGAACACGGCATTGACTGAGCCTCACTCAGTGTGAGAGAGTCACTCAGTGAGAAAGACTCCTTTCCACCTTTCCAGTTCGTTATCGACCCGAACATCCTGGGACCCGGGCCACTCGGCTAGCATCTCACCCCGTGTGTGGTTCGACATGGGGATGATGCATTCGCATCAAAACCAGGGATGACTGGTATGCTACTAACCAGTAGAAGCACCTCATCCAAGTAAGCAATGTATGGTTCGAGGGGAATCCCCGAAATTACAATACATGCTCTCTACAAAAATCCTGCCAAAACTGCCGCTTTGGCTCACACACACCCTCCAGTCAGTTGAACTCACCAAAGTGCATTCAATACTGACATCATTCACAATGCCAGCGAAGTTAGCCCTGCTGTCAGGAAATACTCGCATACATGCGCCCAATCGCCTTACGCAACCTCCGGTCGCGTGGGGTTCATGCAGCAGGGCAACGACGCTGCCCCTTTCACACATAATAGCCCCCACATCACACAGAGCTGCGTATGACCTCTGACAATTCAGCTGAAGCAATCTGCTAGACATTTTAAAGTCTAACATTCGCCCGTGCAACAATCGCTCCCTATATGGGACAGGCTAAAAACATCATCGGATGTCCCGACGGCTTCCCCTTAAAGGAGCAATTGTGGCAATTCAGTGCATTGCTGCACTGAGCCACGCGGTGACTCCTCTGGCCGCAGCGACGGGTAACGTCCTATTTGGCTCTGCTCTCCGCCACCTTATGGTCGAAGCACAGGCAGCGGTAGCATACCGGTACTTCTCACTCTAAACGAAAACTATTTTATGTAGCAGCGTCCGATTTCTAAAGGGACTGCATGGCCACCACAGCACCCTCGAGGACGATATTAACTGCTACATTACCATCCACCCCCCATGGGTTACTTGTCATGCGGACACCTTTCCTAAAGGCTTCAAGTGACATTTTGTCCTTTAAGTTCATCTCGTAAAGGTCACCCATGAACTCGTCAGGGGTGATATGCGAGTGAACGCCCGGAACCATAACTTTCGAACCTAATTTATCATTCACACACAGTTCCAATCCCACCTCGTTGAAATTTGTGTTCTCCACAATTTACTCACGCTCGGCGACCGATGGAGTCCGAATTAACGCACCTTCATCCCTTAGGGGTTTCACCTCATGTATCCGCACGCCAAGAGAGGGACCTACCTCCTTCACCACCTGCTCAACCACGCCCTTAGCGGCTTTGCCGGCAGCCTTGCTGCGCACAACTATGGACCAGGTCTCGACTAGCCGAGGCATCTCCAGGGTAGACGGCGCTGCCGACCTGTGACCCCCTCTGGCGGCGTTCACCGAATAAGCCCGCGCTTGGCCGGCTGGAACATGCAAAGCATGCGAAACGCCTGCACCCCCGCAAACGGCCACAAGCCACAAACCGCCACAAGCGCGAACAAGAGCTGCTCATACTGCCCTGTATAATCAACTAACTTGCAAATGAGCGACTCCGTGGCTCTCTCCTTGAGTGCAAGCTGCAATAAAGCTCCCATTATCCCCTTCATCTGCTCGACAGCTGTTCCTCTCCGCTCCCCCAAAGCCGCCGCACTTGTCGACGGCCCCTCCACGGCAGGTTCAGACACATTCAAAGCGCTTGCGGCATAAGCAACGGCAAAACCCCGATCCTCCACACTTACAGCTGCTGCTCCGGTCGAGCCATCTGCGACTCCCGCGGGAACAGCGCTTCCCTCACGCGCACCAACTGAGCTGACAACGCTTTCCGAAGTTGCCTTCCTCAGGCGCTGCTTGCTCCTCCGCCTAACCTCGCTGTTCGATGACGACTCCGACAAGGTCACCTCATCCTCCGACGTCATCCTACAATTTTCGAAAGTCCCCTTCTCAGCGGGCTTCTTTTCGCGTTGCGGCATCGCCCGCAGGTGTGCGCTATTTAATATATAAATAGCACGCACACACACTCACACACGTAGAGGCTGGCGGTTTCACACACACACACGAGCGCCTGTTGCTCACACAGCAACGACGTAAACAAAGCAATAAAACTTTATTGCCGATAAGCGCACAAAATGTAAACAAGATACCGTTGCTTGAAAGCACCGTTATCTTTAAATTGTTCGCGAAGCGAGCGATGAAATAAACACGTCTGTTCCCAACGACCGTCTGAAAGGAACTGAGAGAAGATTGGGACATGAAAGTCAGTGGGCTTAACGTGAGCACCTACCACGATGGCTTGATCTCACGGTTCCTAGTATAGGATTAATTCAAGCGTCAATCACGGCCCCCTTGGAACATCAATTCCGCAGGTACCAATTAAAGACACGACTGTTTGGTTGTGACTTCTACCTTGGTTTGGCACGAGGACTACCTAAGCCTCTTCCGTAATCTGGATCACGGAACCCGGTTGTATGACCCAACTCCACGTCGAGCGATGCTCTACCCGCATTTGGGTGTTAAACCACAACCACCGCGATACTCCCCGAGCAAAAACGGACTGAGAAATTGCACAGAAACGATGGAATTGAGATATCAGAACAAATGGTATGAAGAAATGGTGTACACATTTGAGTACAAACAAAGTCGTAAAATTTTGCTAAATTAAATATTTTACTAATAATTTAATAAAATTAATTTATTGAGACACTAGGGAAAAATATTCATTTTCTTTTGACAATGCAGCCGTGTAGTGGAGACGTATCATGCCAAAGAAAAATAACGTATGCTTATTGTTTGCTAATTGTTAAGCTCAAGAAGAAACTCGATACTTTTAATCGCAGCTCAAAAGATAGCTTTTAACATACAATTATTATTTAAATAATTTGCTATTTTACGAAAAAATCACACGTATATTAGATATGTTACGCAAACGTCGCTCAATGGAAACTTAGTTAAAGTATACGCATTTCAATGCAAAGTGGAAACATACAAAAATAAAAAGTGGCTCAAAACCAGCTTATCAAAAACCGATATCTTACAACCGTGATGTTGTTTACTTTTTGCACTTACCAATTAATTGAAAAATTAATATAAATTGTTCTTGAAGCTGTTGTGGAGAAAGAATAATAAACGTACACATATAATGTGATCTGTGTGTACAGGTGAATTTGCACAGATTTCGGTTTTAATTAACTAATTGTGTGTTTTTTATTTAGGTATGTGCTTTTGGTGAAGTATAGAATGGAGAAGAGCATAAACTTATTGTTTAATGAAGGGAAAGCCTATGTGTGCAGATATATCTAAATTTACTTGCATACATTAATATGCCGATCGATTAAACTTGTGGTTATGCTCATATGGGACCTTTTTTATTATGGAGTCACTTTTTGTTTTATTTCTTTTAATATTTATCACATTTTAGACGCTGTTAAGGCCACGAACAATATTTTATTTCCGTTTTTTTTGGTTGTTTGTAAAAAATATGCTCAGACATATAAATATTAATAAGTTCGACTGGAGTTGCAAGAATTTTGGCAATGGACAAGGTAAGGCAGGTGCACTGCTACTTATCATGGTTGGATTTGTAGCGGTTCCTCGAAATTTTTTTTGCAGATCCACCGTTACTTGCTGGGGCGAACTGGATACAATCGCCAAAATTGTAAAAAATCCGGCTCGAAGGACCAAATGTTGAAGTAGAGCGTCCGGAGGGCTTCCAGATAAACTTCTGTTGAATTGCTGAGTCGTTGGGGAGCGATTATGCTCTGCACAAAAACTATCTCGTTTCTTTAAGAAAAACACGTTTGTTCAGTCTAGGTTATTAGTCGTCTGTATTATCTGATTCTATGTTACAATGTCTTAGTGTAAGTATAAGTGGTAAATATGATTTTGTGCTGGTTCCGGAGCTAAACCAACTTCATTGAAGTAGCGACGGCTAGATACACTTCTTGAGTGAACAATAACTAATTGAAATAGCAGCACAGAAAAAATCAATCACAATTGCAATGCTATTGACACTGTACGGTGCGTCATTAATCTCTACTTCAAACTGGCCTAGTCGGTCAGGTATCGAAACAAAGTCGTTTAGTGCCATTTCACTTGACTTCTGCATCTTTTGCGTAGTCGAACGAGTAATTTTTGAAGTAATATCTCTTGTTAGAATCGGATCGACAGACTTGTGGATGGTTGTGCTGGTACCCTCGACCTTGACGTTCCCGCTCTAGGTGAAGTTAAAGGTAGCTTTGACGCCTTATCGGACGGTGCTGTGAGTCGTTTTTGTTATAGTAGGCTCTTCACAGAGCCAAAAAATGTAGTAATTGGGTGAGATGTGATCAAATAAAAATAAATCGAATCAGCCGACAAAAAACGGAATGAAAAATGGCCCATAAGCGATGGGCTCGAGATATCAGAATAAATGGAACGAAGTCGGAATATTTTGCTAAATGAATTATTTTACTAATAATTTTATGAAATTAATTTATTGAAACACTAGAGAAAAGATTTATTTTCTTTTTACAAGGCGGCCGCCTAGTTGAGCAAATTGAAATAAAAACGTATGCTCATTGTTAGATGTTGCGGGACGAATTAAGTTTTCGATTGTTTAGTATAAAGTATAGTCTGAAAGTATGTATTTTTGCCCTCTGAATATACGGGCACACTGTATTTGGCTTGTTGCCGCCATTTCTTAAATGTTAAGCTCCTTATTGTCGTGAGTTCGAAGGCCGTAGGAGGAAAGACTGCGGTAAGATTCTGAGGGAATATATATCTAAGTTCTAACCCATGTAATCCGTTTAGAATAGTACACTTGCACTAGCACGTTTTGCATTACGCTGTCTCTAGTAACATCGGAGTAACATGGCCGGGGGCCAGGCGGAAACCTTACAGTGTTCAAATTTCAACTCCACCTTCGTTTGGCACGCGACATTTGCAAATTGTTAAGCTCAAGAAGAAGCACGTTGATTTTAATCGCGGCTCAAAAAAAAGTTCTTAACATATAATTATTTTAAATAAATTTTTATTTAACGAAAAAATTAAACATATTTGATATATTACGCAAACGACGCTCAGTGGAAACTTATTTACTTATAATTATATATATAAATTTTTATAAGAATAAAGAGGAATAATACATGTGTTTGCATAAAATAAAGTAAACACAGTTCAATGGCAAAGTGGAAACATGCAAAAATATACCCTGATGTTTACTTTTTGCACTGGCCAATTAAGTGTAAAAATGAATATAGATTGTTCTTGAAGCTGTTGTGGAGAAAGAATAATAAACGATACACATATAATGTGACGTGTATGTGCAGGTGAATATGCACAGATTTCGATTTAATTAACTTTGACGCCTTATCGGACGGTGCTGTGAGTCGTTTCTCTTTAGGTTATTAGTTGTCTGTATTATCTGATTCTGTGTTACAATGTTTAGTGTAAGTATATAGCAGCACAGAAAAAATCATTCACAAATGCAATGCTATTAACAATTTACGCTGCGTCAATAATCTCTACTTCAAATTGGCCCAGTCGGTCAGTTATCGAAACGAAGTCGTTTAGTGCTATTTCGCTTGACTTCTGCATCTTTTGCGTAGTCCTTGTTAGAATCGGATTGACAGACTTGCGGATGGCTGTGCTGGTACCCTCGACCTTGTGTTTCCCGCTCTAGGTGAAGTTAAAGGTAGCTTTGACGCCTTATCGGACGGTGCTGTGAGTCGTTTCTTTTTAGGTTATTAGTTGTCTGTATTATCTTATTCTATGTTACAATGTCTTAGTGTAAGTATAAGTGTAATTGGTAAATATGATTTTGTTCTGGTTCCGGAGCTAAACCAACTTCATTGAAGTAACGACGGCTATATACACCTCTTGAGTGAATAATGACTAATTGAAATAGCAGCACAGAAAAAAGCAATCACAATTGCAATGCTATTGACACTGTACGGTGCGTCATTAATCTCTACTTCAAACTGGCCTAGTCGGTCAGGTATCGAAACGATGTCGTTTAGTGCCATTTCGCTTGACTTCTGCATCTTTTACGTAGTCGAACGAGTAATTTTTGGAGTAATATCTCTTGTTAAAATCGGATTGACAGACTTACGGATGGTTGTGCTGGTACCCTCGACTTTGTGTTTCCCGCTCTAGGTGAAGTTAAAGGTAGCTTTGACGCCTTATCGGACGGTGCTGTGAGTCGTTTTTGTTATAGTAGGCTCTTCACAGAGCCAAAAAATGTAGTAATTGGGTGAGATGTGATCAAATAAAAATAAATCGAATCAGCCGACAAAAAACGGAATGAAAAATGGCCCATAAGCGATGGGCTCGAGATATCAGAATAAATGGAACGAAGTCGGAATATTTTGCTAAATGAATTATTTTACTAATAATTTTATGAAATTAATTTATTGAAACACTAGAGAAAAGATTTATTTTCTTTTTACAAGGCGGCCGCCTAGTTGAGCAAATTGAAATAAAAACGTATGCTCATTGTTAGATGTTGCGGGACGAATTAAGTTTTCGATTGTTTAGTATAAAGTATAGTCTGAAAGTATGTATTTTTGCCCTCTGAATATACGGGCACACTGTATTTGGCTTGTTGCCGCCATTTCTTAAATGTTAAGCTCCTTATTGTCGTGAGTTCGAAGGCCGTAGGAGGAAAGACTGCGGTAAGATTCTGAGGGAATATATATCTAAGTTCTAACCCATGTAATCCGTTTAGAATAGTACACTTGCACTAGCACGTTTTGCATTACGCTGTCTCTAGTAACATCGGAGTAACATGGCCGGGGGCCAGGCGGAAACCTTACAGTGTTCAAATTTCAACTCCACCTTCGTTTGGCACGCGACATTTGCAAATTGTTAAGCTCAAGAAGAAGCACGTTGATTTTAATCGCGGCTCAAAAAAAAGTTCTTAACATATAATTATTTTAAATAAATTTTTATTTAACGAAAAAATTAAACATATTTGATATATTACGCAAACGACGCTCAGTGGAAACTTATTTACTTATAATTATATATATAAATTTTTATAAGAATAAAGAGGAATAATACATGTGTTTGCATAAAATAAAGTAAACACAGTTCAATGGCAAAGTGGAAACATGCAAAAATATACCCTGATGTTTACTTTTTGCACTGGCCAATTAAGTGTAAAAATGAATATAGATTGTTCTTGAAGCTGTTGTGGAGAAAGAATAATAAACGATACACATATAATGTGACGTGTATGTGCAGGTGAATATGCACAGATTTCGATTTAATTAACTTTGACGCCTTATCGGACGGTGCTGTGAGTCGTTTCTCTTTAGGTTATTAGTTGTCTGTATTATCTGATTCTGTGTTACAATGTTTAGTGTAAGTATATAGCAGCACAGAAAAAATCATTCACAAATGCAATGCTATTAACAATTTACGCTGCGTCAATAATCTCTACTTCAAATTGGCCCAGTCGGTCAGTTATCGAAACGAAGTCGTTTAGTGCTATTTCGCTTGACTTCTGCATCTTTTGCGTAGTCCTTGTTAGAATCGGATTGACAGACTTGCGGATGGCTGTGCTGGTACCCTCGACCTTGTGTTTCCCGCTCTAGGTGAAGTTAAAGGTAGCTTTGACGCCTTATCGGACGGTGCTGTGAGTCGTTTCTTTTTAGGTTATTAGTTGTCTGTATTATCTTATTCTATGTTACAATGTCTTAGTGTAAGTATAAGTGTAATTGGTAAATATGATTTTGTTCTGGTTCCGGAGCTAAACCAACTTCATTGAAGTAACGACGGCTATATACACCTCTTGAGTGAATAATGACTAATTGAAATAGCAGCACAGAAAAAAGCAATCACAATTGCAATGCTATTGACACTGTACGGTGCGTCATTAATCTCTACTTCAAACTGGCCTAGTCGGTCAGGTATCGAAACGATGTCGTTTAGTGCCATTTCGCTTGACTTCTGCATCTTTTACGTAGTCGAACGAGTAATTTTTGGAGTAATATCTCTTGTTAAAATCGGATTGACAGACTTACGGATGGTTGTGCTGGTACCCTCGACTTTGTGTTTCCCGCTCTAGGTGAAGTTAAAGGTAGCTTTGACGCCTTATCGGACGGTGCTGTGAGTCGTTTTTGTTATAGTAGGCTCTTCACAGAGCCAAAAAATGTAGTAATTGGGTGAGATGTGATCAAATAAAAATAAATCGAATCAGCCGACAAAAAACGGAATGAAAAATGGCCCATAAGCGATGAGCTCGAGATATCAGAATAAATGGAACGAAGTCGGAATATTTTGCTAAATGAATTATTTTACTAATAATTTTATGAAATTAATTTATTGAAACACTAGAGAAAAGATTTATTTTCTTTTTACAAGGCGGCCGCCTAGTTGAGCAAATTGAAATAAAAACGTATGCTCATTGTTAGATGTTGCGGGACGAATTAAGTTTTCGATTGTTTAGTATAAAGTATAGTCTGAAAGTATGTATTTTTGCCCTCTGAATATACGGGCACACTGTATTTGGCTTGTTGCCGCCATTTCTTAAATGTTAAGCTCCTTATTGTCGTGAGTTCGAAGGCCGTAGGAGGAAAGACTGCGGTAAGATTCTGAGGGAATATATATCTAAGTTCTAACCCATGTAATCCGTTTAGAATAGTACACTTGCACTAGCACGTTTTGCATTACGCTGTCTCTAGTAACATCGGAATAACATGGCCGGGGGCCAGGCGGAAACCTTACAGTGTTCAAATTTCAACTCCACCTTCGTTTGGCACGCGACATGTGCAAATTGTTAAGCTCAAGAAGAAGCACGTTGATTTTAATCGCGGCTCAAAAAAAGTTCTTAACATATAATTATTTTAAATAAATTTTTATTTAACGAAAAAATTAAACATATTTGATATATTACGCAAACGACGCTCAGTGGAAACTTATTTACTTATAATTATATATATAAATTTTTATAAGAATAAAGAGGAATAATACATGTGTTTGCATAAAATAAAGTAAACACAGTTCAATGGCAAAGTGGAAACGCAAAAATATACCCTGATGTTTACTTTTTGCACTGGCCAATTAAGTGTAAAAATGAATATAAATTGTTCTTGAAGCTGTTGTGGAGAAAGAATAATAAACGATACACATATAATGTGATGTGTATGTGCAGGTGAATATGCACAGATTTCGATTTAATTAACTTTGACGCCTTATCGGACGGTGCTGTGAGTCGTTTCTCTTTAGGTTATTAGTTGTCTGTATTATCTGATTCTATGTTACAATGTTTAGTGTAAGTATATAGCAGCACAGAAAAAATCATTCACAAATGCAATGCTATTAACAATTTACGCTGCGTCAATAATCTCTACTTCAAATTGGCCCAGTCGGTCAGTTATCGAAACGAAGTCGTTTAGTGCTATTTCGCTTGACTTCTGCATCTTTTGCGTAGTCCTTGTTAGAATCGGATTGACAGACTTGCGGATGGTTGTGCTGGTACCCTCGACCTTGTGTTTCCCGCTCTAGGTGAAGTTAAAGGTAGCTTTGACGCCTTATCGGACGGTGCTGTGAGTCGTTTCTTTTTAGGTTATTAGTTGTCTGTATTATCTGATTCTATGTTACAATGTCTTAGTGTAAGTATAAGTGTAATTGGTAAATATGATTTTGTTCTGGTTCCGGAGCTAAACCAACTTCATTGAAGTAACGACGGCTATATACACCTCTTGAGTGAATAATGACTAATTGAAATAGCAGCACAGAAAAAAGCAATCACAATTGCAATGCTATTGACACTGTACGGTGCGTCATTAATCTCTACTTCAAACTGGCCTAGTCGGTCAGGTATCGAAACAATGTCGTTTAGTGCCATTTCGCTTGACTTCTGCATGTTTTACGTAGTCGAACGAGTAATTTTTGGAGTAATATCTCTTGTTAAAATCGGATTGACAGACTTACGGATGGTTGTGCTGGTACCCTCGACTTTGTGTTTCCCGCTCTAGGTGAAGTTAAAGGTAGCTTTGACGCCTTATCGGACGGTGCTGTGAGTCGTTTTTGTTATAGTAGGCTGTTCACAGAGCAAAAAAATGTAGTAATCGGGTGAGATGTGATCAAATAAAAATAAATTGAATCAGCCGAGCCAAATCGGAATGAGAAATGGCCCATAAGCGATGGGCTCGAGATATCAGAATAAATGGAACGAAGTCGGAATACTTTGCTAAATGAATTATTTTACTAATAATTTAATGAAATTAATTTATTGAAACACTAGAGAAAAGATTTATTTTCTTTTTACAAGGCGGCCGCCTAGTTGAGCAAATTGAAAAAAAAACGTATGCTCATTGTTTGATATTGCGGGACGAATTAAGTTATCGACTGTTTAGTATTAGGTATAGTCTGAAAGTATGTATTTTTGCCCTCTGAATATACGGGCACACTGTATTTGGCTTGTTGCCGCCATTACTTAAATGTTAAGCTCATTAATGTCGTGAGTTCGAAGGCCGTAGGAGGAAAGACTGCGGTAAGATTCTGAGGGAATATATATCTAAGTTCTAACCCATGTAATCCGTTTAAAATAAAACAGTTGGACTAGCACGTTTTGCATTACGCTGTCTCTAGTAACATAGGAGTAACATGGCCGGGGGCCAGGCGTAAACCTTGCAGTGTTCAAATTGCAACTCCACCTTCGTTTGGCACGCGACATTTGCTTATTGTTAAGCTCAAGAAGAAGCCCGTTAATTTTAATCGCAGCTCAATAAAAAGATCTTAACATACAATTTTTTTGTTATTTTTGTTATTGTTATTTTACGAAAAAAATAACACATATTTTTGATATATTACGCAAACGTCGCTCAGTGGAAACTTATTTACTTATAATCATTATTTATAAATTTTTATAAGAATGGATGGAGAAGGGAGAAGAGCATACACTTATTGTTCAACGAAGCAAAAGCCTATGTGTGCAGATATGTCTTGATGTAATTGCATATATTAATGTGGCGATCGATTAAGTTTTTGGTTATGCACTTGTACATATATATATATATATATATATATATATATATATATATATATTTTTTTTTTTATAGTAACCTAACGTGTAACCTAACGTGTATATATATATATATATATATATATATATATATATATAAATAATTAAGTTTTACACGTTAGGTTACTATAAAAAAATATATTTCAATTTATTATTTTCACTTAACGGCTACTTTTATTGAGTACATTCAGATTTGCTTCCCGAATATGAACTGATTTATCTAACTGTTGGGGTCACTTAGCAAACTTCGCTTTGAGAGAGTTTGAGTCAAAATTGAGTGAAGTTTGAGCTGCGTCAGCAATTATGCGTTGGATAGTGCTCTGTTGGGAACATTGACAGTGGCGTGATATTTAGGGTGAATTGTTTATGTCTACCAAAGGGGGATAGTTTGATCTTGACCAATGTCGATGTTATCACCAGGCTCTTTGTTTACAATATTAGGAATGTTTATACTTGTGCTTATGCTTATGTGCTAAGTTATGTTAAAGGGTGGGTGCGACTATGGATATGTCACTATATATATATATATATATATATATATACCGACAACAATATGGCGACCATTTTTTTGGTCACCTTCAGTTCTCGTTGATCGAATTTTGTTAAGGCAGGTGCACTGCTACTTATCTTACTTAGATGTGTACCGATTCCTGGAATCTTCTACTGTAGATCCACCGGTACATGCTGTGGTGAACTGGATATAATCACCAAAAATTTTAAAAATTCGGCTCGAAAGACCAAATATTGAAGTAGAGCGTTCGCAGGGACTTCAGATAAACTTCTGTTGAATTGCTGAGTCGTTGGGATGCGTTAATG
Source organism: Drosophila virilis (assembly GCF_030788295.1). Classification (NCBI taxonomy): domain Eukaryota; kingdom Metazoa; phylum Arthropoda; class Insecta; order Diptera; family Drosophilidae; genus Drosophila; species Drosophila virilis. Next base: position 88,648 of record NW_027212895.1, on the reverse strand, counting down.
CTCTGTACAAAAATTAATTAGTTGAATTAAGAACAAGTAAGAGGTTCTAGTCGGGAGCTCCCGACTAGATTTGGGGGAGTATAGAATGGAGAAGAGCATACACTTATTGTTTAACGGAGCAAAAGCTTATATGTGCATTTATGTCTTGATGTACTTAATTCAATTTTTTTTTTTTATTTGTTTGATAAAAAATGCTCAGACATATAAATATTCATAAGCTGGCCTGGAGTTGCCGGAATTTTGGGAATGGACATGTTAAAGCAGGTGCACTGCTACTTATCTTGCTTGCATTTGTACCGGTTCCTGTAAACTTCTAATGCAGATCCACCGGTACTTGCTGGGGCGAACTGAATATAATCGCCAAAAATTGTAAAATATCAGGCTCAAAGGACCGAATATTGAAATAGAGCGTCCGCAGGTCTACCAGATAAACTGCTTTTGAATTTCAGAGTCGTTGGGGAGCGTTCTTGGTTTAAGAAAACACTTTTGTTCACTCTTTAGGTTATTGGTCGCCTGTATTATCTGATTCTATGTTACAATGTCTTAGTGTAAGTGTAAGTGGTAAATATGTTTTTGTTCTGATTCCGGTGATGAACCAACTTCATTGAAGTAGCGACGGTTAGATACAGTTCTTGAGTGAACAATAACTAACTGAAATAGGAGCACAGAAAAATTCAATCACAATTGCAATGCAGATGCGCATGAATGTGTGTGTACATGTATACAGAAATTATTGGAACTTGCGCTAGCTGCCGCAATCACGTGGGTAGTCAAAACACATAACTTTTGTGCGCTTCTTAACCGAGCTTAATAAAACGTTCTATAGTATATCTTTGTACAATAGAATATATGTGTATTCTCAAAAAGTAAATTGCTGGACAATACAAATTGGGTTATTAACTTCATATATATAAACATATAACATTTGGTGACTGTTGCGCTATTGAGCTTTTTCGATAGCTTTCACAAATAGAAATAATTAACCTTATTTTATTTCTCATGTTCCATATTATATATATTATTTAAAGGTACGAATAGCAGGCAGACCCGAATGTAAGAAGCGAACGAAGTCAACTAACTCGATGCGCAGCATTGAGGCCTTCACATAAGTAAAGCTAGGGAAATAAAACGATCGTTACAGCGAAGAGCGGCAGTTCTATGTAAATATATTCTTAAGAGAGAAATTTAGGCAATTGCTTTGCAGAGCGAGTATTATTAGATAAATTAAGATGATAATCTTATCAGTTGCGAGGTCGCTCCAATTGTTTTGGCTGCGTAGCCAGCCATTCTTCCCCCGTTGGAAGGCAGATTCCCTGAAGCGTGATCCGACCATATCGGAGATGGCCTGCTTCGAGTCGATATAAACCTCTTAAGCGCATTCAAGAATAAATCTGTCGACAGATCCTTGACCAGTTGAGGCTTACCGCTTTAGTCGCGAAGCAGAGGAAGACAGCCATGTAACATTCGACTGGAACTTTATTTCGTTCGTCTGGCTTATAGAAAATTGGTCCATAATAGTCAACGCCAGAGACTTCAAAGGCTCGACAAGCAGTTAAACGTTCTTTGGGCAGATCAGTCATTATATTCTCTACTAATCGAGGCTTGACACAAAAGCATCTCACACATTCCTCAACCACCTTGGATACGGCCTTCCTTCGGCCAATACTGCAACCGAATGTGAGCAAATATGGCGATCTTCGAAACAAGGGTTAAGTGATGCGATAAAACTGGACGGTTTAACAATTCTTCTCGATCGCAATGATTTGATCTCTTCCCACAGATGTGCCTTAGTAAGAGTTGGGTGCCATGTTGTGTATCCCACACTGTTAGTCCAGGATGCCTGCTTGTGTGTATGAATTTATAAATATATCCGAATATACGGTGCATTATATCAAATGAGTTGACGTATTTACAAGTGGCAGTTATATCAACGAAGGGAGATGACGCAATAAGGACCTTTTTATAAGTTCGAGTTCTGCCTTTACTGACAAGCAAGAAACAGGCCATTCCAATGGGCTTCCAATATTTTGTCTGCCTGCAGGGAGACACTAGCTGATTCGCCGTCAACGATAGATACGATGGCGTGAACATTATCTGGGAGACGTTCGAACCATAGTGCTTTTATGGCCTCGTCGGAAATATGCATGTTCAATTTTCGTTGATCGGAATCAGTGTATTCTTTGATGAAAGCTGTTTTGATTATGTCATACTTATTGAGCTGTGGTGGATTTCGGATGATAAGGGCAAATTGCACCAAGTACTGTGGTTCCAGCGATGCGATCACTTGGTGATACTTTGTGCTGTCATTAGATACACCTGATACAGCGAACTGTGACTCCATCTGTATGAAATAATAGTCCGGCTGATCCTTGCAAAATGGCGGCGGCTTGACGCCTAACCGAAAAATGTCCTGATTAGCCTGAGTCAGGGATGTGAATTGCGTGTTCTGCCCGTGAGTGTCGGCGTTGATGCCGGCGGCTGTGTTCCTTTGGCTGCCTTGCTGCTCCGTCTCTCTCCATTTCTGTGTGAGTTTTCAGTAATAAATTCGGTTTCACAATTCTTGGCAACTTGTATGTTAACGTGCACGATTGCGTCCACCAATTTTGGTAACTGCTGAGTAGTAGACTGAACCTTTGCGTTTATTCAAACGTCGGGGTCACCAATGTGCGACTTTACTCGCATATTTTATTTATTAATAACAAGGTATGAATATATCTATGATTAAGCAATTCACATGACTTGTCTCTCTGAGTAGTTTTTGGGAACCGAGAGCTGATTCAGTTTCGACCTCGTTCACGACTAAGCTATCATTTATCGATTATAGATATTTTACTAAGGATACTGCCACATATCCTATAACTATAATTACGAACTGAGGGGTCGCTTCCTTAGTGGCCGCTTCACAGTTTGTTATCTTAATCTTTATTAATCAGCCATCATTTTTGCATGAATTATTTTCCTACAACTGTAACTAAGAATAACCAAGCATGTATATTACTTGTCTTTTGTTTATGTTTTCTGAGCCCTCACAACTAAACATCACAATTTGAATTCGCCTTTCAAGGGCTGCCACTGTAGTCCTAATGTTTATTACTTTTTCTACACTTACTTCTTTATTGTAGAATATACAAATAATTCTCTTTCCATTTGGACAAAAACTCTTTTTTCATAATTTGAATCAGTTTTCATCTATCTAAGTTGACTATTTTTCTTTTTTAATGAAATTTTCCTGACTTGACTCAAATGCCTCCGAAGTAAGGTCCTGCCGCCGCGATTTGCCACTGATTTGTTTTTTATTTCCTTTGAATTTTTTTTATTTTATTTTCCTCAGTACTTTCTAAATGTTCTTTACTGTCATATGCCAGTATGACAATAACCTCTTTACCACCCTGTCTTTATTGTTTTTTCTTGTATCTTATACCACTCATGGGTATGCATTCTTTGATGCATACGTAAGTTAAGGAACCATGGTTTAGTGGTCTTGACTTTCCTAGCTCCTTTTCCTTAACGGGAACGTTAACTGTATACCTTCCATGTAATTCATTCTGTTTCTGCATCTTCTTTATCCCCCTCTTCTATCTCCAACAAGCTCGCGAGTTATTTTTACTCTAGTTTCGAGTTGCTTGGCAAATATAAATTCGAGTCTCCAACCAATCGCCGGTTGGAGCCTCAACTTTTGCAATTGCCCTTTAGCTTTCGTTGTTTCAAATCAATTCAATTTCTAATCATTTGAATAGAACACTTGACCTTTTATTGGTTAACGACTACCTTATTTCTAAAGTGTCTAGGTCCCATCCTTATCTCTTCCTGAGGATGTCCATCATCCCACTTTAGAGGTTGCAATGATCAAATGTAATCCTTTCAGTTCGTGCTCATCAGTCAATAAGCCCCGCTGTTGCTTTCGCAAAGGAAATTATTCTTTGCTGAATCAGCTTATTTATGCAACCGATTGGTCTTTCTTATATGACTCGGTTGATATGAGTAATGCCATTTTTTTTTTATATCACCCTAAACTGCCTCTTTAGATGCGAATTCCTTCGACTACTTTTTCAAAACCACCCTGGCTTACTACCCAATTATCACATCTAAAATATGTAAACCTTTACTCCTTACTCTTTTTATAAATGGTCTCCAGTCTGTTATATCACATGCCCGTGTAATCATGTATGCGGACGATGTCAAACTTTTTTTACAATACACTAATCCCCTACATCATTCTCGTTTACAAGATGATTTCAACGCTATGCTACTTTGGTGTTCGGCCAATCAATTGCATTTAAATTGTTCAAAGTGTATGTTTATGACAATTAATTGTAACACACCTTATCTTGTAAGTTATAAAATCTTCCTTTGGTGACATATACTAACAGTTAAGAATCTAGGCGTTATTTTTGATTCTCTGTTTTAATCTTCACATAGATACCACCGTTAATGAGGCAAAAGGCAGAACTTCTGTACATCTCTCTTGTTCGCCCTATCCTTGAATACTACTCTCGCATCGGGTCTGGTCATGAGTATAACAATAGCCAGGATCGCATTGAATCTGATCAGAAGCAATTTCTGCTTTATGCCTTACGAGGTTTAAATTGGGACCCTAATCTTCGGTTGCCATCCTACTCCAGCAGGCTGCTTCTTCTCAACCGTCCGTCGCTAACCAACCGTAGGACAATTCTTTTCTGCTAGGGCGTCTCCAATTATCTGTTCCGGCTAGACCAAACTGAAATTATCGCCCCTTATTACTATCTACGTGCACAACAGACTACGCTATGCACAATCCTTTTCGCTTGCTATTTAAAAATAATAATAGTTTGCATCAAGTTTTCTCTACCGAACCTTCTCTACCCCTAATAAAATCGTTGCTTTCACGATACCTTCAGGAAGTCGCTGACCATTCCCAGCTATGAGCAGGGGCAAAGCTTGCCGGGGCTGAAAAAATTTTCCCCCACCGGGTCGGTGATTTCCCATTACTTTACTTTTCTCTTTGTCCTATCTACTTAACACTCTCTATCTAACTTACATTTCTTTACTTTATTAACAATCTCATCACCTTCTTTTTTCCTATTTATTGTATTTTATTTATTAATGTGGGGTTTTATTTTGGATTAGGTTATACAAATATTATTGTAATGTTTAAAGTTACAAACAGTTGGCTTGGAAAGCAGCTCTCACAACCCTTCTCGTCTAATGCCAAACTCCAACTCCCGTCTTCGTCGTTTTCAGCACGCTGCTCTTCTTTGCATCGTGATTCGCCGACTGGCGAATTCGCCTTCGTTGTGTGTTGAATGGTTGTTGTCTAGGGATCTCGTTGTTGTTATGAGTACATCGAATGTGGGCAAGGGCCTGCCTTAAGTAACACACCCACATTCGGCTATCCTGCTTATGTATTCGCCTCGAATATATTGTCGTCGTCATCGTAGTTTTCGGGAATCGACAATGGCTTTGGATACTCTGCACAAGTCGAAGAGTTACTTGGGCCATCGGAGTTACCAACTTTTTTACATCATAGGCATTGTTGTGCTTTACTTTAACAATATGGTACGGTCCCAAAAACTGGTTTTAATTTGAGGCCACTTCCAAATTGTGTTCGCTTAATGGCAACTAAGTCGCCAACGTTATATTTTCTTGCTGCTTTGCGTCGTAAGTTATACGTCGTTTTGTTTTCGGTTTGTAGATTTAAAATTCGAGTTTGCGCTTTGGCTCTTAGTTCGTTGCGGACTTCGTTAAAACTTAGTGTTGACAGTACAGATATAATAACTGCATTAAGTCGTTCCACTTGTCCATTCACTCGGGGTAGTCCAGTAGTCTACTTGATGAGTCTGATATTGTATTCGACACAGTCTTTCAGAAGGTCTTGACCTGTTAATGCTAAGCCGCGGTCAGAAATTATTCAGGCTGGATTTCCAATTACTACGCTCTGGCAGCGCAATTTCGAAATAACTTCATTTGCTATAGTCGACTTTGTGGGATAAAGCCAACAAAACTTCGTAAAAGCATCGGTTACAGCTAATGTGTGTTTATAATCCTTGTGTGTCGATTCCAGCGGACCCAAAAAATCAACGTGATATGTTTGCAATGGGACATCTTCTTTTTGCAATGGATGTAACAAACCTTCTTGTTTCCCTCGCTTACGATTTGTAAGAATGTAGGGTATACAGCAGTCAATATATTTCTTAATTTTTTCTTCAACGTTCGGTATAAAATACTCTTTGCATATCAACTCTTTTGTGTTTCTATGCCGAAATGCCCTCTATCGTGGGCTTTATTGATAATTTGTCTTTGCGTATCCCTTGGAGCTACTACGAGTTCAACATCGTCGACTAGCTTGTTAAGAATGCCTGCCTTTATGAAATAATCTTCATAATTCTTCATTTCGTCATCGATTATTTTTATGATTGATTTCAATTGGTCATCTTGTTTTTGTTCATTCCCTATCCAAATCGATATGCTTTCATCATTTATTGACATTATTGGATATCTCGAGAGCGCATCTACATGTTTCATGCGTGAACCGGAGCCGTGCTCGACTTCATAGTTAAACTCTTGTAAAAACAACGTTCACGACTAAGCTATCATTTATCGATTATAGATATTTTACTAAGGCCATGATACTGCCACATATCCTATAACTATAATTACGAACTGAGGGGTCGCTTCCTTAGTGGCCGCTTCACAGTTTGTTATCTTAATCTTTATTAATCAGCCATCATTTTTGCATGAATTATTTTCCTACAACTGTAACTGAGAATAGCCAAGCATGTATATTATTTGTCTTTTGTTTATGTTTTCTGAGCCCTCACAACTAAACATCACAATTTGAATTCGCCTTTCAAGGGCTGCCACTGTAGTCCTAATGTTTATTACTTTTTCTACACTTACTTCTTTATTGTAGAATATACAAATAATTCTCTTTCCATTTGGACAAAAACTCTTTTTTCATAATTTGAATCAGTTTTCATCTATCTAAGTTGACTATTTTTCTTTTTTAATGAAATTTTCCTGACTTGACTCAAATGCCTCCGAAGTAAGGTCCTGCCGCCGCGATTTGCCACTGATTTGTTTTTTATTGCCTTTGAATTTTTTTTTATTTTATTTTCCTCAGTACTTTCTTAATGTTCTTTACTGTCATATGCCAGTATGACAATAACCTCTTTACCACCCTGTCTTTATTGTTTTTTCTTGTATCTTATACCACTCATGGGTATGCATTCTTTGATGCATACGTAAGTTAAGAAACCGTGGTCTAGTGGTCTTGACTTTCCTAGCTCCTTTTCCTTAACGGGAACGTTAACTGTATACCTTTCATGTAATTCATTCTGTTTCTGCATCTTCTTTATCCTCCTCTTCTATCTCCAACAAGCTCGCGAGTTATTTTGACTCTAGTTTCGAGTTGCTTGGCAAATATAAATTCGAGTCTCCAACCAATCGCTGGTCGGAGCCTCAACTTTTGCAATTGTCCTTTATTTTTCGTTGTTTCAAATCAATTCAATTTCTAATCATTTGAATAGAACTCTTGACCTTGTATTGGTTAACGACTACCTTATTTCTAAAGTATCTAGGTCCCATCCTTATCTCTTCCTGACGATGTCTATCATCCCACTTTAGAGGTTGCAATGATCAAATGTAATCCTTTCAGTTCGTGCTCATCAGTCAATAAGCCCCGCTGTTGCTTTCGCAAAGGAAATTATTCCTTGCTGAATCAGCTTATTTATGCAACCGATTGGTCTTTCTTATATGACTCGGTTGATATGAGTACTGCCATTAATTTTTTTTATATCACCCTAAACTCCCTCCTTAGATGTGAATTCCTTCGACTACTTTTTCAAAACCACCCTGGGTTACTCCCCAATTATCACATCTAAAATATGTAAACCTTTACTCCTTACTCTTTTTATAAATGGTCTCCAGTCTGTTATATCACATGTCCGTGTAATCATGTATGCGGACGATGTCAAACTTTTTTTACAATACACTAATCCCCTACATCATTCTCGTCTACAAGACGATTTGAACGCTATGCTACTTTGGTGTTCAGCCAATCAATTGCATTTAAATTGTTCAAAGTGTATGTTTATGACAATTAATTGTACCCCACCTGATTTTGTAAGTTATACAATCTTCCTTTGGTGACATATACTAACAGTTAAGAATCTAGGCGTTATTTTTGATTCTCTGTTTTAATCTTCACATAGATACCATCGTTAATGAGGCAAAAGGCAGAACTTCTGTACATCTCTCTTGTTCGCCCTATCCTTGAATACTACTCTCGCATCGGGTCTGGTCATCAGTATAACAATAGCCAGAATCGTATTGAATCTGATCAGAAGCAATTTCTGCTTTATGCCTTACGAGGTTTAAATTGGGACCCTAATCTTCGGTTCCATCCTACTCCAGCAGGCTGCTTCTTCTCAACAGTCCGTCGCTAACCAACCGTAGGACAATTCTTTTCTGCTAGGGCGTCTTCAATTATCTGTTCCGGCTAGACCAACCTGAAATTATAACCCCTTATTACTATCTACGTGCACAACAGACTACGCTATGCACAATCCTTTTCGCTTGCTATTTAAAAATAATAATGTTTGCATTACGTTTTCTCTACCGAACCTTCTCTACCCCTAATAAAATCGTTGCTTTCACGATACCTTCAGGAAGTCGCTGACCATTCCCAGCTATGAGCAGGGGCAAAGCTTGCCGGGGCTGAAAAAATTTTCCCCCACCGGGTCGGTGATTTCCCATTACTTTTCTCTTCGTCCTATCTACTTAACAGTCTCTATCTAACTTACATTTCTTTACTTTATTAACAATCTCATCACCTTCTTTTTTTCTATTTATTGTATTTTATTTATTAATGTGGGTTTTTATTTTGGATTAGGTTATACAAATATTATTGTAATGTTTAAGGTTACAAACAGATGGCTTGGAAAGCATCTCTCACAACCCTTCTCGTCTAATGCCAAACTCCAACTCCCGTCTTCGTCGTTTTCAGCACGCTGCTCTTATTGAATGGTTGTTGTCTAGGGATCTCGTTGTTGTTATGAGTACGTCGAATGTGGGCAATGGCCTGCCTTGAGTAACACACATTCGGCTATCCTGCTTATGTATTCGCCTCGAATATATTGTCGTCGTCATCGTAGTTTTCGGGAATCGACAATGGCTTTGGATACTCTGCACAAGTCGAAGAGTTACTTGGGCCATCGGAGTTACCAACTTTTTTACATCATAGGCATTGTTGTGCTTTACTTTAACAATATGGTACGGTCCCAAAAACTGGTTTTAATTTGAGGCCACTTCCAAATTGTGTTCGCTTAATGGCAACTAAGTCGCCAACGTTATATTTTCTTGCTGCTTTGCGTCGTAAGTTATACGTCGTTTTGTTTTCGGTTTGTAGATTTAAAATTCGAGTTTGCGCTTTGGCTCTTAGTTCGTTGCGGACTTCGTTAAATGCAACTGCGGACTCTTCTCTTCGAAACTTAGTGTTGACAGTACAGATATAATAACTGCATTAAGTCGTTCCACTTGTCCATTCACTCGGGGTAGTCCAGTAGTCTACTTGATGAGTCTGATATTGTATTCGACACAGTCTTTCAGAAGGTCTTGACCTGTTAATGCTAAGCCGCGGTCAGAAATTATTCAGGCTGGATTTCCAAATACTACGCTCTGGCAGCGCAACTTCGAAATAACTTCATTTGCTATAGTCGACTTTGTGGGATAAAGCCAACAAAACTTCGTAAAAGCATCGGTTACAGTTAATGTGTGTTTATAATCCTTGTGTGTCGATTCCAGCGGACCCAAAAAATCAACGTGATATGTTTGCAATGGGACATCTTCTTTTTGCAATGGATGTAACAAACCTTCCTGTTTCCCTCGCTTACGATTTGTAAGAATGTAGGGTATACAGCAGTCAATATATTTCTTAATTTTTTCTTCAACGTTCGGTATAAAATACTCTTTGCATATCAACTCTTTTGTGTTTCTATGCCGAAATGCCCTCTATCGTGGGCTTTATTGATAATTTGTCTTTGCGTATCCCTTGGAGCTACTATGAGTTCAACATCGTCGACTAGCTTGTTAAAAATGCCTGCCTTTATGAAATAATCTTCATAATTCTTCATTTCGTCATCGATTATTTTTATGATTGATTTCAATTGGTCATCTTGTTTTTGTTCATTCCCTATCCAAATCGATATGCTTTCATCATTTATTGACATTATTGGATATCTCGAGAGCGCATCTACATGTTTCATGCGTGAGCCGGAGCCGTGCTCGACCTCATAGTTATACTCTTGTAAAAACAACACCCACCGGGCCACCCTTGTGCACAGATTCTGCTTTTCCAATGTCTTTGTAAATGCATTGCAGTCTGTGATCAACTTAAATGCGATGCCTAAAAGGTAAACTCGAAATTTGTTTAACGTTTCGATGACAGCTAAGTCTCAGGCTTATAACTTAAATATTTTCGCTGTGCGTCCGTCGTTTTCTTACTCATGAAGTATACTGGATGCAACTGTCGATCGTCTGGTGACTTTTTCATGAGCACAGCTCCAAAACCGTCTATTGATGCATCAGTATGTACTTCAGTCTCGTATTTTTTATTTTATATAGCTAATAATGGGTTAGAGGTCAAACATTTTTTCAGGGTTTCGATAGCGCTTTCTTCTTAAGGACCAATCATAAATTTTGTGTTGCATTTTGTCAAATCTGATAAGGGCCTTGAAATAATGGCATAATTCTGGATACATTTTCGGAAATAACCAGTAAGGCCTAAAAAACTTTCAAGCTGCTTTAGTGTCTGTTTTGTGTCAAATTTTGAACCGGCTTCAATTTTTTGCGGTATCGGGTACAACTTTTTAAATTCTATAATATGACCCAAAAACTGGATTCTAGTTTTTAAAAAATTACACTTTTTTTAATTCAGCTCAAGCCCTTACTCTTTACAGGTATTCATAACATCTATCAGATTATCCAATGCCTCTTTTTCGTCTTTACTCGGTATGATTACGTCGTCTACGTAGGGTAATGCAATATTTCTACGAGATAGCGGTTTAAAACTGCATTAATGTGCCGTTGGAATATTCCAGGTGAACTTGATAAGGCACTTTGCGGAACTGATATTGTCCGCTCTGCATAACAAATGTGGTGTACTTCTTACTGTCCTCGGCTACTGGCTCATGGAAGAAGGCATTCTTCAAGTCGATTTTGCTAAATATCAAAGCCTCTTGCAGGCGATCGAGCTGATCATCTATTAGTGGCAATGGGAAATGATCTTTTATGGTTACTTTATTTATTCTTCTGTAATCGATACAGAGTCTTTTTTATGCCAACCACTGGACTCGTAAAATCGGAATCTGACTCTTCGATAATACCATTTTTCAGCCATTCATCAGCCTGCGCTTCAATGATGCGTGCCTCTGCTAATGCAAATCTTCTTGGCCGCGAAAAATTGTAGTTTCATGTTTTAAAATTATTTTCATCTCGACATTTGTTGTTTTAAAGTTTTCCGGCTTATAGTTTTGAACCATCTCAAGTACTTTATCTTTTCTAACATCACCAATCTAAGTGTTTATATCGACTGGATCATTATCAATTAGCGCGTCAATTTTCATTGCCGTCCTCCTTCTTTATTGGCTTACTGCTTTTTCTCTCCTGATAATGATCTTCACGTAAAACATTAAACTTGCTACCGGTATCAAACAATGCTAAGCACTTCTTGTTTCTGAAATAAACTTCTATTGACGTTAGCGCAGTTTTGTTGTTTACAACACGAATATTTGATTTGACTTCATTTTGATTTTCACAATTTTCCTTACAATATTTCGATATGTGTCCGAATTGGTTACAATTAAAACATTTTCTTCCTTTTTGTATTATTGGCTAAATTCCCCTTTTCTCCACAACTAAAACAATTGATTTCTTTATTTTCCCTGTGCGTACCACTGTGCATCATTTGCACCTTTTTTTCTTTGTCAATTTTATCACTTTTCTTATTTTTTCCACTCAATTTTTCACAGTCCTTTAATTTGCTTTTAAACTCGTTCATGTCTTTTGCACCATATAAAATCGATTTGTTATTGGAAAAATCATCTATACCATCGATCAAGTATTGCATGAGTGCTTCGTCCTCCACATTTCCACGAGACGCAATGTCTCTCATCGATAGAAATATTCGTAGGCGCTCTCACCATTTCGACGCTTGCTCCCGGTCAACTGTGAGTGTATTTGCTTGCTGTTCACTCCAGATTTGAATTCGCTCAACAATGCACTCTTCAGAGCAACCCATGAGTTGAGAAGCGTTTCGCTCAAAACAAATAATTTCCCAATGCCTCGCAATGATTTTTTTTGTGAAAATGAGCGTTTGTAAATCACTCTAACACATAAGCAAAACTTGTTCTTCGAATTCTGCCATCCATACTTCTATAGACATTTGTTCACTACCATCAAATACTCGAACGGACTCTTCAATGTCGCGGAAGCTTATAGCAAAGCGTTGTGCTTGCAATTCGTTGACGCGTTGTCGGCAATCGTCGTTTCGCTTTGTGTTTCGAGCTGCGCCTGCTCGTACGTTTTCAACCGTTGCTTCTTCTGCTACTTCTTCTTCGTCGTGTGCGAAATCGTCAAATCCGTGCGCGCCGCTCTCAGGGTCTACATTTTCTTCATCGCTGCTTCCTCCGTCTGCGATATTGTTGTGCCGAAGCAGTTGTCCGGCGAGCAAATTTCGAAAAATATATGTAACTAATTGTGGCTTATTCCCAACACTGTGCAAATCGATACAAGTTAATGCTCAAACAATTTTTCTTGTATGTATACGCTTTTCGCCAAAAATGTTGCGTCGTTTTCATTATATTTGAAACCACTAAATTCACGCAGACAGCGTCTGGTATTCCTGTCACATTCGTCTTCAAAAATAAATTTGTGCAATGCACAACTATTTGACTTTGTCGCTGCTTTCAGACTTCTTGGAATTAACTCGTTTAAATTTGAAAAGAATCTTTTGTCATTCCCCTTTACAAGAAAGGTGGATAGTTTGATATACAAAACTACAGGGGATTGCAAAACTGCCGGTTTTTCCTAAATTATTTGAAAAAATAATCACTTCGAATTTTGAGCATTTCTGCATATCAGTTGTCTCCCCTGTTCAACATGAATTCGTAAAGAATCGGTCAACTACGACTAATCTGCTTGAGTTTACCTCCTTGGTAAATGATGCTTTCCTTTCGAAACTGCAAACTGATGTCATTTACACTGACTTCAGTAAGGTGTTTGACTCTGTGCACCATGACATTTTACTTTTTAAACTTGACCGAATAGGTTTCCCTGCGTCTCTTTTGCATTGGATTAATTCTTATTTAAAAGGTAGGACCCAAAGAGTAATGCTAAGGCTGACTACCTCTAAACGGGTTCACGTTACTTCTGGTGTTCCTCAAGTTGGTCATCTTAGACCTTTACTCTTTACTCTTTTTATACCCTTGAAGAGGGTATTATAACTTTGTCGTGAAATGTGTAACGAATAGAAGGAGACATCTCCGACCCCATAAAGTATATATATTCTTAATCAGCATCAACAGCCGAGTCGATATAGCCATGTCCGTCTGTCCGTCTGTCTGTTTCTATGCGAACTAGTCCCTCAGTTTTAAAGCTATCTTAATAAAACTTTGCAGAGCTCCCTCTTTCTGTTGCACGCAGCACATATGTAAAAACCAGCTCGATCGGACCACTATATCATATAGCTGCCATAGGAACGATCGCTCGAAAATTAAGTTTTTGTATGAAAAAACATTTTGTTTATCAAGATATCTTGACCAAACTCGGCATTTATTAGTTTTACTTTACTCCTCATATATGCGCAAAATCCTATTATCATCGGACCACTCTATCATATAGCTGCCATAGCAACGTTCGATCGAAAATTAAGTCGTATGAAAAAACATTTTGATAATCAAGATATCTTGGCCAAACTCGGCACATAATATTTTCCCGGTACTTCTTAGATAGGCGCAAAGCACTATGAGCATTATGAAAAGGTTGGGTCTGCAAGGGTATTAGATCTTTGGGGTGCCGAAGATAGCCCTTCTTTCTCGTTGTTTACTCATGTAATTATTGGCTAAATTCCCCTTATCTCCACAACTAAAACAATTGATTTTTTTTCCCTGTGCGTACCACTGTGCATTATTTGCACCTTTTTCTCTTTGTCAATTTTATCACTTTTCTTATTTTTCCAGTCAATTTTTCATAGTCCTGTAATTTGTTTATTAACTCGTTCATGTGTTTTGCTCCATATAAAATCGATTTGTTATTGGAAAAATCATCTATACATCATCATCATCATCTATATCACGTATTGCATGAGTGCTTCGTCCTCCACATTTCCACGAGATGCAATGTCTCTCATGCGCTCACACCATTTCGACCCTTGCTCTCAGTCAACTGTGAGTGTATTAGCTTGCTGTTCACTCCAGATTTGAATTCGCTCTACAATGCACTCTTCACAGCAACCCATGAATTGAGATGCTTTTCGCTCAAAACAAATAATTTCGCAATGCCTCGCTATGATTTCTTTGCGAAAATGAGCGTTTGCAAATCACTCTAAAACATAAAAAGCTTGTTCTTCGAATTCTGCCACCCATACTTCTATAGAAATTTCTTCACTACCATCAATACTCGAATACTCTTCCACGTCGCGGAAACTTATAGCAAAGCGTTGTGCTTGCAATTCGTTAACGCGTTGTCGGCAATCGTCGTTTTGCTTTGTGTTGCTTTTTCTGCTACCTCCTCTTCGTCGTGTGCAAAATCGTCAAATCCGTGCGCGCCGCTAGCAGGGTCTTCATTTTCTTCATTGCTGCTTCCTCCGTCTGCGATATTGTTGTGCCAAGCAGTTGTCCGGCGAGCAAATTTCGAAAAATTTGTAACGAAATGTTTTCAACGCTGTGGCTTATTCCCAACACTGTGCAAATCGATACAAGGTCATGCTCAGACAATTTTTCTTGTATGTATACGCTTTTCGCCAAAAATGTTGCGTCGTTTTCATTTTATTTAAAACAACAAAATTCACGAAGACAGCGTCTTATATTCCTGTCACCTTCGTCTTCGAAAACAAATTTGTGCAATGCACAACTATTTGTCTGTCGCTGCTTTCAGACTTCTTGGAATTAACTCGTTTAAATTTGAATAGAATCTTTTATCATTCCCCTTTACAAGAAAGGTGGATAGTTTGATATACAAAACTACAGGGGATTGCAAAACTGCCGGTTTTTCCTAAATTATTTGAAAAAATAATCACTTCGAATTTTGAGCATTTCTGCATATCAGTTGTCTCCCCTGTTCAACATGAATTCGTAAAGAATCGGTCAACTACGACTAATCTGCTTGAGTTTACCTCCTTTTTCAACACTTCAGTCCTTCCTCTTTTACACCTCTGAAACAATTTTGCAGCTTTCCACTTCTTAGGTTGTCTACATAAAATGTTCACTATCACTTAACTTTACTTCGTTAATCGTCTTTAATGAGCCTTTTAACCAATTTACTTCTTTTATTCCGGATTGGTTCCCAAATACGTGGGGTTTTACTTTGGATAAGGTTATACAAATATTATTGTAATGTTTAAAGTTACAAACATGTGGATTAAGTGATAGGATCAGCGAATCGTCGTCTTTTCTCGTTTGGGAAGCAGCTCTCACAACCTTTCTCGTCTAAGGCCGAACTCCAACTCCCGCCTTCGCCGTTTTTGGCACGTTGCTCTTCTTAGCATCGTGCACATTTTCGTGTTGTTGTCTAGGGATCTCGTTGTTGTTATGAGAATGGGCAATGGCCTGCCTTGAGTAATACACACCCACATTAATATAGCAAATTAAGATTATTTTTAATTTTACTTAAAAACTCTTTTTTCCCACTTACAACCTTCTGCTTAGGTGTAGGCTCTAATAGCAAATAAAACACCTCCATCGGTCGGTGATGCTATTTAGAAAATTGTATTCTTTAACTAGGATTTTAGCATATAATTATATTATCTTTCGTATAATCTATTGAATAATGAGGAAGACACTCGTTTTGTCGACCATTAATAAAAATAAATTAAATAAGTAAATAAATACCCAGCATATTGTAGAGTATCTATATAAAATATACTTTGCGACACTTTGTTGCAATATGCATCAATAAATATAAAGCAAACAACACATGAACACGTTAATATTCCAGCGCTCTTTTAACTTAATCAGTCACTATGTGCAGACCGATACAGGCGCATGAGAAACGTGCACCTTGCCGACAGCGACAATGGTTATAATCATATGTACCAAATACATAGAATAAGAACATTATGTATTTAGCTTAAGTTCATTACATGTAAATAAATAGAATTTAGAATATAGACAGAAACAAAATGGAACAGACGCTCCATCATCAATTCACACAATTTTGAATACAAGAATCACGAGTTTACATTAAGACCGTGACAGTGGCTGCCAGCTGTTATTGTCGGTGTGTATGTAGTTCAATGATTTTTTTTGTGAAAATGAGCGTTTGTAAATCACTCTAACACATAAGCAAAACTTGTTCTTCGAATTCTGCCATCCATACTTCTATAGACATTTGTTCACTACCATCAAATACTCGAACGGACTCTTCCATGTCGCGGAAGCTTATAGCAAAGCGTTGTGCTTGCAATTCGTTGACGCGTTGTCGGCAATCGTCGTTTCGCTTTGTGTTTCGAGCTGCGCCTGCTCGTACGTTTTCAACCGTTGCTTCTTCTGCTACTTCTTCTTCGTCGTGTGCGAAATCGTCAAATCCGTGCGCGCCGCTCTCAGGGTCTACATTTTCTTCATCGCTGCTTCCTCCGTCTGCGATATTGTTGTGCCGAAGCAGTTGTCCGGCGAGCAAATTTCGAAAAATATATGTAACTAATTGTGGCTTATTCCCAACACTGTGCAAATCGATACAAGTTAATGCTCAAACAATTTTTCTTGTATGTATACGCTTTTCGCCAAAAATGTTGCGTCGTTTTCATTATATTTGAAACCACTAAATTCACGCAGACAGCGTCTGGTATTCCTGTCACATTCGTCTTCAAAAATAAATTTGTGCAATGCACAACTATTTGACTTTGTCGCTGCTTTCAGACTTCTTGGAATTAACTCGTTTAAATTTGAAAAGAATCTTTTGTCATTCCCCTTTACAAGAAAGGTGGATAGTTTGATATACAAAACTACAGGGGATTGCAAAACTGCCGGTTTTTCCTAAATTATTTGAAAAAATAATCACTTCGAATTTTGAGCATTTCTGCATATCAGTTGTCTCCCCTGTTCAACATGAATTCGTAAAGAATCGGTCAACTACGACTAATCTGCTTGAGTTTACCTCCTTGGTAAATGATGCTTTCCTTTCGAAACTGCAAACTGATGTCATTTACACTGACTTCAGTAAGGTGTTTGACTCTGTGCACCATGACATTTTACTTTTTAAACTTGACCGAATAGGTTTCCCTGCGTCTCATTTGCATTGGATTAATTCTTATTTAAAAGGTAGGACCCAAAGAGTAATGCTAAGGCTGACTACCTCTAAACGGGTTCACGTTACTTCTGGTGTTCCTCAAGTTGGTCATCTTAGACCTTTACTCTTTACTCTTTTTATACCCTTGAAGAGGGTATTATAATTTTGTCGTGAAATGTGTAACGCATAGAAGGAGACATCTCCGACCCCATAAAGTATATATATTCTTAATCAGCATCAACAGCCGAGTCGATATAGCCATGTCCGTCTGTCCGTCTGTCTGTTTCTATGCGAACTAGTCCCTCAGTTTTAAAGCTATCTTAATAAAACTTTGCAGAGCTCCCTCTTTCTGTTGCACGCAGCACATATGTAAAAACCAGCTCGATCGGACCACTATATCATATAGCTGCCATAGGAACGATCGCTCGAAAATTAAGTTTTTGTATGAAAAAACATTTTGTTTATCAAGATATCTTGACCAAACTCGGCATTTATTAGTTTTACTTTACTCCTCATATATGCGCAAAATCCTATTATCATCGGACCACTCTATCATATAGCTGCCATAGCAACGTTCGATCGAAAATTAAGTCGTATGAAAAAACATTTTGATAATCAAGATATCTTGGCCAAACTCGGCACATAATATTTTCCCGGTACTTCTTAGATAGGGGCAAAGCACTATGAGCATTATGAAAAGGTTGGGTCTGCAAGGGTATTAGATCTTTGGCGTGCCGAAGATAGCCCTTCTTTCTCGTTGTTTACTCATGTAATTATTGGCTAAATTCCCCTTTTCTCCACAACTAAAACAATTGATTTCTTTATTTTCCCTGTGCGTACCACTGTGCATCATTTGCACCTTTTTTTCTTTGTCAATTTTATCACTTTTCTTATTTTTTCCACTCAATTTTTCACAGTCCTTTAATTTGCTTTTAAACTCGTTCATGTCTTTTGCACCATATAAAATCGATTTGTTATTGGAAAATAGATGATCTATACCATCGATCAAGTATTGCATGAGTGCTTCGTCCTCCACATTTCCACGAGATGCCTCTCATCGATAGAAATATTCGTAGGCGCTCTCACCATTTCGACGCTTGCTCCCGGTCAACTGTGAGTGTATTTGCTTGCTGTTCACTCCAGATTTGAATTCGCTCAACAATGCACTCTTCAGAGCAACCCATGAGTTGAGAAGCGTTTCGCTCAAAACAAATAATTTCCCAATGCCTCGCAATGATTTTTTTGTGAAAATGAGCGTTTGTAAATCACTCTAACACATAAGCAAAACTTGTTCTTCGAATTCTGCCATCCATACTTCTATAGACATTTGTTCACTACCATCAAATACTCGAACGGACTCTTCCATGTCGCGGAAGCTTATAGCAAAGCGTTGTGCTTGCAATTCGTTGACGCGTTGTCGGCAATCGTCGTTTCGCTTTGTGTTTCGAGCTGCGCCTGCTCGTACGTTTTCAACCGTTGCTTCTTCTGCTACTTCTTCTTCGTCGTGTGCGAAATCGTCAAATCCGTGCGCGCCGCTCTCAGGGTCTACATTTTCTTCATCGCTGCTTCCTCCGTCTGCGATATTTTTGTGCCGAAGCAGTTGTCCGGCGAGCAAATTTCGAAAAATATATGTAACTAATTGTGGCTTATTCCCAACACTGTGCAAATCGATACAAGGTCATGCTCAAACAATTTTTCTTGTATGTATACGCTTTTCGCCAAAAATGTTGCGTCGTTTTCATTATATTTGAAACCACTAAATTCACGCAGACAGCGTCTGTTATTCCTGTCACATTCGTCTTCAAAAATAAATTTGTGCAATGCACAACTATTTGTCTTTGTCGCTGCTTTCAGACTTCTTGGAATTAACTCGTTTAAATTTGAAAAGAATCTTTTATCATTCCCCTTTACAAGAAAGGTGGATAGTTTGATATACAAAACTACAGGGGATTGCAAAACTGCCGGTTTTTCCTAAATTATTTGAAAAAATAATCACTTCGAATTTTGAGCATTTCTGCATATCAGTTGTCTCCCCTGTTCAACATGAATTCGTAAAGAATCGGTCAACTACGACTAATCTGCTTGAGTTTACCTCCTTGGTAAATGATGCTTTCCTTTCGAAACTGCAAACTGATGTCATTTACACTGACTTCAGTAAGGTGTTTGACTCTGTGCACCATGACATTTTACTTTTTAAACTTGACCGAATAGGTTTCCCTGCGTCTCTTTTGCATTGGATTAATTCTTATTTAAAAGGTAGGACCCAAAGAGTAATGCTAAGGCTGACTACCTCTAAACGGGTTCACGTTACTTCTGGTGTTCCTCAAGTTGGTCATCTTAGACCTTTACTCTTTACTCTTTTTATACCCTTGAAGAGGGTATTATAACTTTGTCGTGAAATGTGTAACGCATAGAAGGAGACATCTCCGACCCCATAAAGTATATATATTCTTAATCAGCATCAACAGCCGAGTCGATATAGCCATGTCCGTCTGTCCGTCTGTCTGTTTCTATGCGAACTAGTCCCTCAGTTTTAAAGCTATCTTAATAAAACTTTGCAGAGCTCCCTCTTTCTGTTGCACGCAGCACATATGTAAAAACCAGCTCGATCGGACCACTATATCATATAGCTGCCATAGGAACGATCGCTCGAAAATTAAGTTTTTGTATGAAAAAACATTTTGTTTATCAAGATATCTTGACCAAACTCGGCATTTATTAGTTTTACTTTACTCCTCATATATGCGCAAAATCCTATTATCATCGGACCACTCTATCATATAGCTGCCATAGCAACGTTCGATCGAAAATTAAGTCGTATGAAAAAACATTTTGATAATCAAGATATCTTGGCCAAACTCGGCACATAATATTTTCCCGGTACTTCTTAGATAGGCGCAAAGCACTATGAGCATTATGAAAAGGTTGGGTCTGCAAGGGTATTAGATCTTTGGGGTGCCGAAGATAGCCCTTCTTTCTCGTTGTTTACTCATGTAATTATTGGCTAAATTCCCCTTATCTCCACAACTAAAACAATTGATTTTTTTTTTTCCAGTCAATTTTTCATAGTCCTGTAATTTGTTTATTAACTCGTTCATGTTTTTTGCTCCATATAAAATCGATTTGTTATTGGAAAAATCATCTATACATCATCATCATCATCTATATCACGTATTGCATGAGTGCTTCGTCCTCCACATTTCCACGAGATGCAATGTCTCTCATGCGCTCACACCATTTCGACCCTTGCTCTCAGTCAACTGTGAGTGTATTAGCTTGCTGTTCACTCCAGATTTGAATTCGCTCTACAATGCACTCTTCACAGCAACCCATGAATTGAGATGCTTTTCGCTCAAAACAAATAATTTCGCAATGCCTCGCTATGATTTCTTTACGAAAATGAGCGTTTGCAAATCACTCTAAAACATAAAAAGCTTGTTCTTCGAATTCTGCCACCCATACTTCTATAGAAATTTCTTCACTACCATCAATACTCGAATACTCTTCCACGTCGCGGAAACTTATAGCAAAGCGTTGTGCTTGCAATTCGTTAACGCGTTGTCGGCAATCGTCGTTTTGCTTTGTGTTGCTTTTTCTGCTACCTCCTCTTCGTCGTGTGCAAAATCGTCAAATCCGTGCGCGCCGCTAGCAGGGTCTTCATTTTCTTCATTGCTGCTTCCTCCGTCTGCGATATTGTTGTGCCAAGCAGTTGTCCGGCGAGCAAATTTCGAAAAATTTGTAACGAAATGTTTTCAACGCTGTGGCTTATTCCCAACACTGTGCAAATCGATACAAGGTCATGCTCAGACAATTTTTCTTGTATGTATACGCTTTTCGCCAAAAATGTTGCGTCGTTTTCATTTTATTTAAAAGAACAAAATTCACGAAGACAGCGTCTTATATTCCTGTCACCTTCGTCTTCGAAAACAAATTTGTGCAATGCACAACTATTTGTCTGTCGCTGCTTTCAGACTTCTTGGAATTAACTCGTTTAAATTTGAAAAGAATCTTTTATCATTCCCCTTTACAAGAAAGGTGGATAGTTTGATATACAAAACTACAGGGGATTGCAAAACTGCCGGTTTTTCCTAAATTATTTGAAAAAATAATCACTTCGAATTTTGAGCATTTCTGCATATCAGTTGTCTCCCCTGTTCAACATGAATTCGTAAAGAATCGGTCAACTACGACTAATCTGCTTGAGTTTACCTCCTTTTTCAACACTTCAGTCCTTCCTCTTTTACACCTCTGAAACAATTTTGCAGCTTTCCACTTCTTAGGTTGTCTACATAAAATGTTCACTATCACTTAACTTTACTTCGTTAATCGTCTTTAATGAGCCTTTTAACCAATTTACTTCTTTTATTCCGGATTGGTTCCCAAATACGTGGGGTTTTACTTTGGATAAGGTTATACAAATATTATTGTAATGTTTAAAGTTACAAACATGTGGATTAAGTGATAGGATCAGCGAATCGTCGTCTTTTCTCGTTTGGGAAGCAGCTCTCACAACCTTTCTCGTCTAAGGCCGAACTCCAACTCCCGCCTTCGCCGTTTTTGGCACGTTGCTCTTCTTAGCATCGTGCACATTTTCGTGTTGTTGTCTAGGGATCTCGTTGTTGTTATGAGAATGGGCAATGGCCTGCCTTGAGTAATACACACCCACATTAATATAGCAAATTAAGATTATTTTTAATTTTACTTAAAAACTCTTTTTTCCCACTTACAACCTTCTGCTTAGGTGTAGGCTCTAATAGCAAATAAAACACCTCCATCGGTCGGTGATGCTATTTAGAAAATTGTATTCTTTAACTAAGCTTTTAGCATATAATTCTATTTTCTATTATATAATCTTTTGAATAATGCGGAAGACTTTCGTATTGTCGACCATTAATAAATAAATAAATAAACAAAAATATCTGTTTTCCTGTCTACTTAGCACTGTTTATATCTAACTGACATTTCTTTACATTATTAACAATCTTCTTAATTTATTTTTTCCTATTTGTTGTATTTTCTTAATTAATAAAGCTAATTAAGATTATTTTTAATTTTACTTAAGAAAACTTTTTTCCTTCTTACAACCTTCTGCTTAGAGGTAGGCTCTAATAGCGTGACTGACAAAATAAGCTGTGAAAAGGGGCACAGCTGGCCGGACTGGCAAATAAAACACCTCCATCGGTCGGTGATGCTATTTAGAAAATTGTATTCTTTAACTAGGATTTTAGCATATAATTATATTATCTTTCGTATAATCTATTGAATAATGAGGAAGACACTCGTTTTGTCGACCATTAATAAAAATAAATTAAATAAGTAAATAAATACCCAGCATATTGTAGAGTATCTATATAAAATATACTTTGCGACACTTTGTTGCAATATGCATCAATAAATATAAAGCAAACAACACATGAACACGTTAATATTCCAGCGCTCTTTTAACTTAATCAGTCACTATGTGCAGACCGATACAGGCGCATGAGAAACGTGCACCTTGCCGACAGCGACAATGGTTATAATCATATGTACCAAATACATAGAATAAGAACATTATGTATTTAGCTTAAGTTCATTACATGTAAATAAATAGAATTTAGAATATAGACAGAAACAAAATGGAACAGACGCTCCATCATCAATTCACACAATTTTGAATACAAGAATCACGAGTTTACATTAAGACCGTGACAGTGGCTGCCAGCTGTTATTGTCGGTGTGTATGTAGTTCACATCTAAAATACGTATACTGCATTAAATAAACTAATAAAAAAAATATAGGAAAAAAAATGGCGGACTACAAGTGACCAATCGATGCACTAATTAAAGAAAACAGGAAAGGCTGCAGCAGAGGCATCAAATGATCATAGCAAGGAAACAAATTATAATATATGCAATACAGATAAGTACACAACAACAACAACAAAGGTAACCCAAAGACGACCAGCCTACGGACACAAATCCACACTTATAGATAACTGCCCCTGTCGAACAAAGGGATTCAGCGACGCTGAGAGAGGCGCTTGAGGTGCGTAGGTGGAACAATATTTACACCGGCATCAGTCTTGGATTGTTTGTATAGTCAGCTTAAAAAAAGCCTAGGAAAGTAGGCCAGCGTATTAATCCCCACTGAAAACTTCAGTGTCGCATGGTGGAAGACTGCAGCTGGACATGGAGAAGTTGGAGTGGCGCTGCTTAGCTTGTCTATTTAAAGCATTGGTTCTTTCTATTTTCTCACTTAGTTGAGCCGCACATCGCTCGTAAACGGAGTACGATAATCATAATGATTGCATAGCCAGTAGCTCACTGCTGCTGCAAGTGCCTTGGTTGAGCGCTTTAGAACATAACTCGTACTCGCGTTCTACCTTTTCACATAGTCTTAATCTGATCTCGTCGGACTTGAGGAGTGAACATTGACACGTCACTGTCCGCTGCGTCATTAATCTTTAGTTCAAACTGGCTTAGTCAATCAGTTAGCGGAACGAAGTCGTTCAGTGCCATTTCGCTTGACTTCCGCATCTTTTGCGTAGTCGAACGAGTAATATTTGGAGTATATGTCTTGTTAGAATAACATTCACAGGTTAAAAATCGCTTTGACGCCTTATCGGACGGTACTGTGAGTCGTTTTTGTTATAATAGGCTCTTCACAGAGCCAAAATATGTAGAAATCGGGTGAGATGTGATCAAATAAAAATAAATTGAATCAGCCGATGGGAATCGAGATATCAGAATAAATGGAATGACAAAATGGTGTACACAATTGAGTCCAACGAAATCGGAATATTTTGCTAAATAAATTATTTTACTAATAAATTAATGAAATTAATGAAGCACATTTATTCTAAACGCAGCTCAATAAAAAGTTTTCACCACATAATTATTTTTAAATAATTTGTTATTTTACGAAAAAATCAAACGTATTTTTGATATATTACGCAAACGCCGCTCAGTGCAAACTTATTTACTTATAATTATTATTTATACAATTTTATAAGAATAAAGAAGAATAATGCATGTGCTTGTATCATAGATGGTATATTTGACTAAAGTAAATATTCCTTGTACCTTACTTAGTAGCTTAATTCCTCAGAAGTACCAACCGTGGGTGCTGTTGATGGATCCCACATGGATTTGGGTATTTTTTCCCTTCTATGTAAGATGTCTTAATTGTTTTGCTTTCTGATTGCTTCTCACGGTGAAATAATAGTATAATTCTAAATAGCTGGAATGGGTGCCTACTGTTGAATGGTATTTTGTATTTATTATGATGAGTTTATTAACAAAATTCCTTTGCCTTCAAAGGTGTGTAAATATTCTTAATTGCTGTAGCTGTTTTTTTCTGGATCCCATTCCTTCACATCTTTCATGCTTAGTTTGTCATCTTAATCTTTATAAATCAACCGTAACTGAGAATAGCCAAGCTAGTATATTACTTGTCTTTTGTTTATGTTTTCTGAGCCCCCAGAACTGACTTAAATTTGAAATCGCCTTTCAAGGGTTGCCACTGTAGTCCTAATGTTTACTGATTTTTCTACACTTACTTCTTTGTTGTAGAACATACAAGTAATTTTCTTTCCATTTGGACAAAAACTCTTTCTTCATTCTTTGAATCAGTTTTCAGATATCTAAGTTGATTATTACTCTTTTTAAATGGTATTTTCCTGAATTGACTCCGGTCTCCCAAATGCCTCCAAAGTGAGGTCCTGCCGGCGCGATGTGCCACTGAATTGTTTTTTATTTCTTTCAATATTTTTTATTTTATTTTCCTCAGTACTTTCTTAATGTTCTTTACTGTCATGTGCCAGTATGACAATAAACTCTTTACCACCCCGCCTTTTTTGTTTGTTTCCTGTATCTTAAACCACTCATGTGTATGCTTTCTCTGATGCATATGTAAGTTTAGGAACCGTGGTCTTGACTCTCCTAGCTCATTTTCTTCCTTAACCGAAACGGTAAATGTATATCTTTTGTGTAATTCATTCTCTTTCTGCTGTGAACTCCGGCAATGAGCCGGCGCTTGCATCGCCAAGGTCATGACAAGGAGCTATTAGCAGTATTATCTGATAATTCCGATAGTTTCTATTATCAAGTTCTTTACATCAAATGTAATAGGATAATGTAATAGATTTGTAAGAGGCAAGAATACGTCGATATTATAATTAAGTTTAAGTTGCCGTTTTGTTTTGTTGATTATATTGGCTCCGGGGCAGAAGTAGCCAGGATTTATTGTCGTCGCACGGAGGCGGGAAACGGGCAACGGCGTCGCCCAGGTCAAGGTCGGGTCGCCACGGTGGAGATTGGCGGGCGGGCGATGTCTGATACTATCGATACAGGGGCCACTCGCAGCTTCATAAGTGAAGACTGCGTACGTAACTAGGCGATTCAGGCGAGAGTGAAGAACGTACAGGCGCGCATTCGTCTGGAAGATGGGTCCACGCTCGAAGTAGGGAAGGCCTCGAGGTTAGACGTTGGCCTTGCGGGGAAGACGGTCAGCATGTTAATGCCTATCATGCCCGCAATGCTGCACCACGTAATCCTGGGGATGGACTTTTTGTGTGAGATGGGCACTACGATACGCTGCAGCAAGGCGGAGCTCGTCCTAGACGAGGAGACATCTCCGGCCGCGGGACCTGGAACCAAGGATGAGCCGAAAGAAGACTCTCGCACCAAGTAGCGGGAATGCCTGCTCGGCAACCGACGGCAGAAAAGACGAAGAATAACCCGAAAGAAGGCCTCCCAGGTCATGAAAGGGGAGCACCTGATCGGCAACAGAGAGAGGATACCAAGGGGGAACCGGAGGAAGGCCTCCCAGGTCAGGAAAAGGGAGCACCTGCGTGGCAACCGATGGGTAAAGGAACGAGGAAGGGAACTTCGAAGCGGACTCACGCCGGATTGGACCAAACGCTTAAAGAGTCCAAAAGGCGGCAGGTAGACTTTCAGCGACAGGTTTACGCTGGTCATGGAGGCGGCACGGAAAGGTGCTAGATATCGGAGGGACTAGGAGCAATGGCTAGAATCCATGCGGACACAGGTGATCAGGAGCGACTGCCAGAGGTTGGAGTGGTGCCCGGAAGAGGCGAGACGTGGAGCGAACCCAGTGTCGCAGAGGCAGAGTGGCCAGCGGATCTGAACCCGGAACTTAGGAGGTTCCTGGAGTCGGTACTGACACTGTTCGAGGGGCTGCAGGGAGTTTCACATATCGCGGAGCACAGGATCCGACTAAAAGACGACAAACCATTAAAAGAGCGATATTATCCGAAGAATCCGGCCATGCAGAGGGTGATTGACGAACAGGTAGATGAGCTGATCCGGGCAGGTGCCATCGAGCCGTGGCGTAGTCCGCACAGCGCCCCAATCGTCTTGGTCGAAAAAAATCCTGTTCCCAGGATTAATCACATCCTTTAACGGTTGCGTCACGCCCGGTTCATTTCCATTCTGGATTTGAAGCAGGGGTATTGGCAGATACCGATGGCAGCCGAAAGTCGAGAATGTACGGCTTTCACGGTCCCCGGAAGAGGTCTTTTCCAATGGCGGGTGATGCCATTCGGTTTACACTCGGCATGTGCGACCTTCCAGCGAGCATTAAACACTGTCATAGGACCGAAAATGGAGCCTCATGCGTTCGCCTACCTAGACGACATCGTGGCGACGAAAGAGCAAAAAATAGAGAACTAAAAGGAGGTGTTCCGCCGTTTAAGGGCGGCTAATCTCAGGCTGAATAGGAAGAAGTGCAGTTTGTTCCGGGATAGGTTGGTCTACCTAGAACTCGTAATTTGCGGGGAAGGAATATGTACCGGTCTAGAGAAGGTGGTGGCGATACGTAACCTGCGGGCCCCGTCATGGTACAGGCGCTTCGTTCCCAACTTCGCAACTCAGGTACAGCCGCTAACAGCGCTCTTAAAGAAGGGGCGGAAATGGGCATGAGATCAGGGGACAGGAGGAGGCATTGCGTCAATTCAAGGACAGCTTGACGACTACCCCTGTGTTGGCTTGTCCAGAATTTTCCGCCAGATTCGTCCTACAGACTGACGAGCAAGTGCGGCCTCGGCGCAGTGCTGACGCAGACGATAGAAGGGCAGGAGCGGGTTTTAGCGTATGTGAGTAGAAAGTTGCTGAAGACCGAAGTGAACTATTCCGCCACCGGTCATCAAGGCGTGAGGAAAACAGTGTCGAGGCTCTCCCAAAGGTACTATTGGCCGGGTTTGTTCTGTGACGCTGCCGAGTACGTAAATTGTTGCGAAACCTGCTAAAAGTTCAACAGCGAGCAACTCAAACCGGCTGGACATATGCTGACGAGGCTGTGTACGATCAGGTGACTCCGGGGTCCGCAACTAGTGCGTTCGACCCTAGGAATTAGGGGGATAGGTTAAAAGAAATCTTTTATATCGTCCACAGCAATCTCCAACGCGCGTCGAAGGAGCAGTGTG
The DNA here is from genome assembly GCF_030788295.1 of Drosophila virilis. NCBI lineage: Eukaryota > Metazoa > Arthropoda > Insecta > Diptera > Drosophilidae > Drosophila > Drosophila virilis. The sequence continues at coordinate 60,743 of NW_027212895.1, read as the reverse complement.
GACAGTACAATCTGCGGAGGCGAGAGTGGCGGCCTTCGTTAGACTCGATGGCTTTGTTAAGATAACATCAACTGTCCAACGCCGGTGAGGGTTTCGCTGCAAAGTTGGCACCCAAGTTTGACGGCCCCTATAGGGTTGTCAAATTCATAAGAAGCAGGGGGCCAACATCTCGCAGCTGAAGCCATTCCACCGAGATACGACGGAGGAAGAAGGGGAAGATCCAGGGTACGGGGATGCCTACGCGCAGGCGCCGGCTGAGAGCGACACCCGTCGCCAACTTTACTAACACACTAACGTAGATTAGATTAACCCTAAAATCGTCAGGGTCGCGAGTACTACGGGAGAGAAAGGCAAGAGGAAACTCCTCGCCAGTTCCGTCACACTCTCTACTCGCGGCGTACCAACGTCATGGAGCGACTGAACGGGATGGTCATGCTGATGGCGGTCGAGGTCACGACCATGTTCGAGACGGGCAGGCACAGGTCGTCCGCGCAATCCGGGGCGATCGACGTAGAGAAGGCGATAATCACCCCGTCGGCGCCAGAGACGGAGTCAGCCCCAATGGAGGCAGCGAGAGACGTCCCAGTGGCCCGTACGAAGACGGACCAGACGTAACCCGAATCTTACAGCGGAGGGGAGCCCGACGGTGCCAGAGCTCACGCCGGCTTATGAGACGCTGACAGAGGACGAGGGAGGCGAACCGGCCTTCCGCTGCTGCTTCACCACCCAACGTCTAGAGGTAGACCCCCCGAGTGAGTTCCCCCGAATAACGCTGAGCTACTTGCCAAAGGTTCCCGAGGAGGCTAGGGCACTCCGTTCTGGGAGGACGTACCAGACCCTGGTTAGCGCCGATTACCGTCTGCCAGATGGTCGTGGAAGAGCCGGGCTGCGATGACGAGGATGCGGCACCCCCACTCTTTCGTGCTTTTGTTAGTTTGAATTTAACCGCCGGCCGCCGCTGCAATCGTGCGTTGCTGATCAACACTGCCTTTGAGAGCGCAATTTCCATTCGGCGGCGAAGAGTGAAAGCTCCGAAGCGAGGCTGCGAAAGCTCGCGGCGAAGTTGAGCGGCCGAGGCAAGCGCACGGTTCGCTAGCGAGCGATCCGGCCCTTTTTGGACAACGATCAGAGTGAGTAGACGTGTCGAACAAGGAGCGCGAGTGATAACAAATAAGTGTACAGCGGAGCGCTAGGCAGTGCGGGAGGGCTTTAGTTTAAAAAACTCATAAGGAATAAGTGAATAAAACTAGTAATAAAGTTGAGACAATCAAGTGATGAAGAGAAAATGCTGACTCTATATCCTCGGGCGGTCACCTACATATGCTAAACATCGGAAATATCCGAGGCTCACCCTAACCTAGAAGGCTAGCTAAGGCCCGGCAGGGCAGGAGGCGCGATTCTTTAGATCGCTAGTGCAGGCCCGCTAGTGTAGCTGGTGCGAGGCTACTAACCGCTAGAGTTGTACAGTAGTAGTACAGATATGTGACCTAGTGGAGTAGTTGTTGTAGACATAGAGAGAGGAAGGATGTGGTCTGTACGTTCATTCGTCAGTACGTCAGTACAGCCAGCGAAAGCAATAAAAACGGGAGTGTTTAAAACTGAACAAAAACGAAGAGAACTACAAAATAATGAAGAAGTCAGAGTTAAGGAAACCAGGAGTGACTGATTTTGTTTTATTTTATTTTTTGGTGCCGTGACCAAAAGGGAGCAAAAAAAAACAATAGTAATAATAATAATAATCAAATATGTATTAAAATATATACATCGGAAAAAAATCCATGAAGAAACAGAACCCTGAAAATAATAACGATAATAATCAGTGAACTATTTTGTTTTCTTTTTTCTGGTGGAGTGAGCGGAAAATCTAAAATGGAATCAGGCGAGTGCTAAAACCCGCGGGTAGGCGTGCGTTGGACCCACCAGCGACGCAACGAGGAGCAGGTGGCCATCGCCCAGGAGTTCGGGCTAGAAAGGGAAGGGCGCGTGGGAGAACTGCGTAGGCGGCTGTCCACCTACGTGCAGGAGGATGGACATTCGCGGAACCTGACCAACCTTACTAACGTCCCCTAAGCTCCCCAACCATATTCTCGGCCGGAAGTTAGGCGTTTCTCAAACGTCCCGGAACAAGTTCGGAAATGGGACATGAAATACGATGGCCGACCCCCCCGGGTTTTTGGAGGTATGGTATCGCCCTCGATAGATTGCCCCGGGTAATGAGCGAAGTGTTCTGTCACAGGGCCGCTCGGTGGTTCTTGACCGGCGGGCTTAAAGATGTGCCATGGTCGATGTTCAGGAGGGGCTTCTTGGAGTTCTTCCTGCCCCACGCTACTTCGAAAGGCTTGAGGACGAAATCCGGTCCCGCAGGCAACGCATGGGGGAGGAATTTAAAGAGTACCTGATAGAGCTGAGAGCCCTGATGCATCACGCCAGATACGAACCGGCGGTTGCACCGAACCTATGAAAACGCCGCACCCGAATACAAACTCTACGTGCGTCGGCAAGATTTTTTCACCTTGTCCCAGCTGACTCAGCTCGCTGTGTAGTACGAAGCGGTGATGAGGCAGCGAGCGGAATACTCCGGAAGCAGAGCAGGGATTCATGTGGTCGCGAGCTCAAGTAGGGCGGAGTGGAAAAGGACGATACAGCCCTCGGGGGGACACCTTAACCCATTCCAGTCTACTTCCATCGGCTCCGGAGCGATCGTTGTGGATAGACAAGCCTCCGCCCCGCCAGCAACGGACCCTGCGGAAGTGGCTCACCGAATGATGAACCAAGAGGCCGGAACCGGGCATGATCCGCGAAGAGCATGTCGCAGGTGCGCACAGGTGGTGCACTTTACCAGGGAATGTCCCAATGCGCCCGTTTTGTTTTGTTGGGTATGTGGGCACCAGAAGTAGCCAGGACTTATTGTCGCCGCACGGAGACCGGAAACGGGCAACAGCGTCGCCCAGGTCAGAGTCGGGTCGATGCGAACACACACGGGACTCGGTAGAAGTATCCCCGCTTAAGGTATAGGGTGGCCGGATCGTCGCCACGGTGGATATTAGCGGGCGGGCGATGCCTGCTACTATCGATACAGGGGCCACTCGCAGCTTCATAAGAAGAAGATGGGTCCACGCTCGAAGTAGGGAAGGCCTTGAGGATAGACGTCGGCCTAGCGGCGAAGATGGTCAGCATGTTAATGCCTATCATGCCCGCAATGATGGACCACGTCATCCTGGGGATGGACTTTTTGGGTGCGATGGGTACTACGATACGCTGCGGTAAGGCGACGCTCGTCCTAGAGGCGGAGACGTCTCCTGTCGCGGTGCCTGGAACCAAGAATGAGCCGAAAGAAGACTCTCGCACCAAGTACCGGGAATACCTGCTCGGCAACCGACGGCAGAAGAGACGAAGAAGAAGCCGTAGGAAGGCCTCCCAGGTCATGAAAGGGGAGCACCTGTTAGGCAACAGAGAGAGGATACCAAGAGAGAACCGGAGGAAGGCCTCCCAGGTCAGGAAGAGAGAGCACCTGCGCGGCAACCGATGGGCAAAGGAACGAGGAAGGGAACGTCGAAGGGGGTCTCACGCCGGATTGGACGAAACGCTTAGAGAGAATAAAAGGAGGCGGGTAGACTTTCGGTACTGGCGCTCTTCGAGTGGCTGCAGGGAGTCTCATGTATCGCGGATCACAGGATCCGGCTAGAGGACGACAAGCCATTAAAGCAACGATATTATCCGAAGAATCCGGCCATGCAGAGGGTGATTGATGAACAGGTAGATGAGCTGATCCGGGCAGGTGCCATCGAGCCGTCGTAAAGTCCGCACGGCGCCAAGGCCCCCATAGTGTAGCTGGTGTGTGGCCCAGGCCCGCTAGTGCAGCTGGTGCGAGGCTATTACCCGCTAATGTAGGTAGTACAGGGATGTGACCTATCGGAGTAGATGTTGTAGACATAGCGAGAGAGGTAGAATTTGGTCTGTACGTATTCAGAATATAACAAAAACAAAATGGAGACGCTACATCACCAAATCACACAATTTTGAATACAAGAACCACGAGTTTACATGACGACCGTGATAGGGGTTGCCGGCCGTTATTGTCGTTGTGTATGTAGTTCAAATCTGAAATACTTATACAGAATTAAATAAATTAATAAAAAAATAATAGAAAATAACGGAAATAATTCTATGGCATACTACAAGTGACCAATCGATGCACTAATTAAAGAAAACAGGAAAAGCTGCAGAAACAAGATATGCAAGTCATATGAGCACACAACAATAACAACAACAACAACAAAGGCAACCCAAAGACGAACAACCGACGAACACAAATACAAACGACGAACACAAATACAAACTTCTAGAAGTCAACAAACAACGAGGGAGAACGCAACACCTCCAAGGAGCGCGCATACCCAGCGAACAGGACACACAAAGAGCAAATTAACGCAAACGGCCTGTGTTTGCCAATATAAATAAACTCTTATCAAAACGATACATTTGTTGCTGTTTGAAAAAATACAAACCACTTAATGGCTATGTATGTATACGGTTGGACCATTAATTGCTTAATTAAAAATTGTTAGCGAGTGCTCTAACTAACAAAAACTTACTTCCTATTACATTAAACCTCCATTTAGCAAAATAATGATAAATTTAAAAAATATAAATTAACAAAAAAGGAATTTCGCAATTTTTTGCAATTCTGAAAAAAAAAATTTTCAAAATATGTACACATAGATTAATGAATAAAATCACCCTTTTACTTTTGATCAAACCATTGTAGTGTGTACACCCTATATGAAGTATGCGGCACTTACAACAACGATTATACATTAAATAAGCCCAGAGCCAATTTATATATTGGCTCTGGCTCATGTTAAGCAGCGCAGGTCACTAGCCTCTCTAGCTGACCGTTTATGCATACGCTGCACTTCCCACGTATCGTCTGAGCGATTTCCATGAGCAACATATATGCTCACTACCACAGGCATATGAAAACTACTCACTCTCCCTCTCTTTGTAGCTGTTAACCAATCACAGCATAAGTATATACATGTATCCATAGGCTAAGTGAATTATATTGACTTTAAATAAATTCATTCGATTTCAATAAGCAAACAAGCTATGACGTACTGTATTAACAAGAATATTACATGGCGACCGTGACATGGTCACGATTCACTGCCTGGAGGCAGTAGAACACAAAGACAAGAGGATAAATAAATCCCAGCCTGGGGCAGATGTCGAGGATTGTGGACCGGAAAACTACAAATTACTGAGTGAGTAGAGTGCGCCAATGGGAAAACACATTGGTGGTCAGAAAACTAAAATAAATACAAGAATAGCCCACATTAAGTGGCTAGTATACACAAAATCACCACCTGCTTGGACAACATCCCAAAAGTTGCAGGTAGAATTAGATTTCCTAAAATCTAGCCTAATAAAAAAGAATGCCATTGATGCAACTTACCACTCTATTAGTAATATATGTAAGAAACAAGTAATAATACACCCACCGCCGTCTCAGATTCCAAAGATAAAACAAACATGCCCTAACGACTGCACTGGACCGCTCATCAGTGGAGCAACTCAGCGTGCATGACGAATACGACCTGTGCGATGACCGGCACCGTCCCCGCCTGAGCCCATAGGCATAGGACATCAGCAGCAGCCAATCAATAAGCGCGAAGCGCACACTGCCACTTGCATCAAAGAGGGAGCATTAGCGTGCCACATCCGGAGACACCCAGCTGATGTAGCGAACGAGCAGCAGATGCATCATCACTACACTCATTATAATTTTAATTATAAACATAAAAATTTTTGTAAATTTGAGCAGAATCTTTTCTGCCCGATTAGAAGCATAGCCGGTAAAGCTATGGAAAAGATAGGTAGAATCCAGTAAAAACCATAATTATCCTATGTATGAGGATATTAAAATAAATAAAACTAAATTTCAATCGCAAAATAAGCCATATATATATGGCATAAGACCATCAATAAACTTAGAAAAGAAACCAGAAATGGGTTTTACCAAGACACTGGACTCCACTGCTAATGTTATAAATAAAATTGAAGTCCAGACTCCAGATCAAAAGTTAATTGTTACATTGTTAATAATAATAAAATAATAATACTATAAAACTTATAATGTGTGCATAAATATGTTTAATAAAATTTACAAACTGCACAACAAATTTAAAAAAAAAATACTTAAGCAGGGCTAATGATCTGGACAAAATATTAAAATTTACTAGAAGTATAAAATTTAAGAATGTATACAATGAGATTTGAAACAAAGAAATAATGCAATGAAATTAAAAATAAAATAAAATAAAAAAAATAGGAATAATAAGATTCTAAAAAATAGACACAATAGAAGCAATTAGAGAGGTCTATGTTAGAGATACCTATTTTAATGAAAGAATTCAAAAATTTGTCTCAACGACACCAGGAAACATATATAAATTATAGACTTTATATATGGATACATTTCATTTAGATTTCTCACCGTTATTCCATTGTACAAACATTAAAGAGCATCCAATACTATGATGAACACTAGACTTCATAGTATTTACAAAACCAACAATATTATGAATAAAATTATTCATCAAACAAATTTCCATAAATGGAATGGCATCAGATAGCTAAAAAAAATAAAGCTGCGTAGGTCAAATTTTGACAAATCATATAAGTGCGTAAATAAGAGCGCACCAGTTTTGTGACCAACCATAATTAAGCGCACTGAGATTCTTGCAGATGAATACAATTAAATCAGGAGTTTAATTGAGGAGCGGCAGCATAAACTCACAAGCTTACACAGAGTCCAAACTTCAGACATTTTACAACATATAAGGGATAATCTGGTAAGCTTAAACGAAAAATGCAATCTCCAGCTTTATATACCATCGGCGTTAAACACGCCGATAACATTTAATAAGTCACTCTTGACAAACTCAAAGGAAAACGACCAAATAGAATAAATAAAATTAGTAAACATGGCTCAGACAATTGTAGAGTTTTTAAAATTAGCCTCGTCTCTCTTACCAGAGTTCGATGGAAAGGCCGAAAACCTACACAGTTTTTTGAATGCATTGAATCCAATAGATTCCCTAAAGGCCATCCACGAACTAAGTGAAGTAAGCATAATAAAGACTAAACTGAAGGGCCACGCTAGAAATTTGATAAGTAATCAACATACAATTCTTGCCCTTATAAATCAACTATCCAAAGCAGTAAAAGGAGAATCTGTAGACGGCATATCTGCAAAACTTCTTAATCTGAAGCAAAAGAGCAAAACGGCTAATCAATACTCCCAAGAGGTGGAAAATTAGCAGTAAAGGCCATGACGCAAAATTACGTAATTGACAAAGTTAAACTGATCATGCAAGCAGGCACATTCAACACCATGAATGATGCCATTTCAAAATTAGTCAACAGTTGTACGGAAGCAACAGGCCAGTCAAATTCTGTATTGTACTTCAGTCAACGACAATATGGAAATAATAGGAGAAACCGAGGTAATTATCGTGGCAGAAGTAATTATCAGAACAACGGTTCCAGAAATTATAATAGGGCACAAGGCCAAAATAGAGGAAACTCTAGAGGCCGTGGCAACTCGAATCAAGGCCACAACAATAATGTCCGAGTTACTCAGACTAACTCGGAACACAAACAAAACCCTTAAGATATGCAACAAGAAACTCCAAAGTACACACAGTCAATCTAAGCCTCAGTATCTTTATTAAGATAAACAAGTAAGAGGTTCTAGTCGGGAGTTCCCGTCTAGGGGGTACCCTGAACCCTCCTCTTTCAACATCAAATACATTATATATTATATTTTAGAAGCTATACGTCAAGTTTGGAGACTCTAGCTCTTGTTATTTACCAAAATTGCCCAAAAAACGTGATATCGATATCGATTTTTCTCGATTGCTTGGAAACGGAGTAACTATCGATTATCGGAACAAACTTGATCTGCGCGGGCACTAGGAGCACCTAAAATTTCAAGTCTCTCGCTCTCATAGGTTCTGAGATCTGTGCGTTCATACATACGGACAGACGGACAGACAGACAGGCGGACATGGCTAGATCGACTCGGCTATTGGTGCTGATCAAGAATATATATACTTTGTGGGGTCGGAGATGCTTCCTTCTGCCTGTTACATACATGTGGATTTTGCACAAATACAATATACCCTTATACCCATTTTTAATGGGTTCAGGGTATAATAATAACAGCTAACCATTTACCCTATTGCTAGGTACTGGTGCAGACATATCACTATTAAAAGAACATATTGATACACTAATAATATTAATTTAGCATATTAACTAAAATATCTGGAATCGGGGAAGTTTCAGTTTTTTCTAAAGGTTTAGAATTCGTATAATTATCTACCGGAAAATATGTCATTTCACACGACTTTCACATAGTTGGACACGATTTCCCAATACTCAGCGATGGCATTATTGGTATAGACTTCTTTAAAAAGTATAATTGCCAATTAGATTTCACACAAACATGTTATTCTCTAATACGTCAGCCAAATAATTTAAATTATCCAATAGAACTACCAAAAACTCACAGTTGTGATAATAATGCCACATTACTTCCAACTCGCTCTGAAGTAGTCCGTCAAATCAATATTGCTTCGCCAGAAAACAATATTTTCATTCCAAATCAAGAAATTGATAAAGGAATATTCATTGGAAATACTTTTTCCAATAATCAACAAACATTTGTCCGAAATTTGAGTACAACAAATTCAATGAAAATAGTATATCTTAACGACATTAAAATAGAAAAGCTAAGTGATGAAAAAACTAAAAAGTAACTTTCCCCCTGTTGGCACCGAGACCCGTGCCGGGGCGTGTATTCGGCAGGGACTTCTAGCGTCGAAAGAAACAACTCGATTCAATTCGATTCGTGCGAGGCGATACGATATAATATAATTCGAACGCTGAAATCTTTATTATTCTTTCATTATTTAACAACCTATATTTCACATGATTATGAGACTTACATTCGTCCTCCGCACGCGCTTCTGTTCTCTTGCACTTCTGCTCAGCTGCAAGCACAAAACGAAAATGAACCTCGACAAAAATGCAGCTTGTGAAGCTGCGTGCGATCGACTTATCATGTAAAAACTAATTCTAACGGTGTGCTTTCAGTGTAAGTAGCGAGGACTGCTTATAGAAAAAATGCGAGACCCAGTAGGACTTAGTCAACAGCTATTTTCACTTCGCCCCGTAACATTCCCCACCCCGTAATTCACGAACGTCCGTGCAGTGTGCTACCAACTTTAATGTCAAGCTTAGCTAGCTTGACGGCGGGGCGAGTAATAATTCCATCGGCGGTTCGCACCACGGCACTTCAGACCTGGCCATCCTTTGAACGGTGCACGTCTACGACCACTCCTCTTATCCAACAGTTTCGCTTGGCACCGTCGTGCAATATCAGTTGACGATGTCGTCGACTGATATTGGTTCGAGTGGCGGTTGCTGCTCGTAGCACCTCCTCTCGTAACCCAGAGGGCGGCAGAATTTCCGACAGTATTGACTTTGTAGAGCGCACCATTCGTTCCCACGATCCTCCCATGTGGGGTGATCCTGGCGGGGTAAAGGTAAACTCGAGTTCTGGGTACTGTCGCTCGATCAGAGCCGGCGATGTACGTTCAATTTCATCTTTTAATACTCTGCTAGCGCCTCTGAAATTTGTGCCATTGTCCGACAGCATGCGGCGGGGGCAGCCGCGTCTGGCCACGAAGGACTTCAGAAGGTGAGTAAGTTGAGAGCAACTTAGCTATATCTACGTGAACGGCGCGCACCGTGAGGCATGTAAATAGCACGCCCCAGCGGTTCTCGCGACGCCGTCCAACGACAATGTCGTAGGGGCCGAAGTAATCCACTCCAGTATATGTGAACCGTGGAGTATAGGGCGATAATCGTTCGATTGGCAGGTCGCCCATCCCGGGCGGCTTTGGGCGGGCGCGTCACGCTGGGGCACGCTGGGCAGGTATTGGAAACTTCTCTCACCAAAGCTCGTTAGCTACAAACCCAGTATCGCTGCCGCAGTTCATTTACGACGATTTCGTTGTGTAGGTGATGATATCTGCGGTGATAAAACTCAACCAGCAGATAGGTCAATTGATGTCGTCTTGGCAGAATTATCGGGCGTATTACGCAGACTTCGACTCCTTCTATATTGTCTATCCGACCTTTAATACGTAGAATGCCCGAGTCATCCACATAAGGGAAGCACTTAAACAGCAAGCTTTTGCGATCGGTTAAGCGGCGTCCCGACCTTAAGCAGGTGATCTCACCATAAAACTCGTCTTCTTGACAAAACCGGATAAAAATGACATCTATTTCATTGCTTCTTTTAAGTAGCAGCGTCTTCTGCAGATCCAGTCCTCCGTCCAATCGGACCTTCTTAGTAATATTCCGTAGGAAATCCAGTACGCATAGTTGTACGGCTCTCAATTTTTCCAGCTTGCTGAAACGCTGCAGATCCGGCAGAATACATCTCCAGGACGACGTTTGATTGGGTTGTTCTTCAGCATGGTACAACATGTTTAATCCAGGGCCTATTTCCGATTGTGGCCACTGCGATTCTTCTAGATACAAAAATGGTGGTCCATTGAACCACCTGGTTGAGCCATGAATTTCAGGCGTTTTAGGCCATTTTGTACCATCGTCTGCCACGTTTTGAGCCGATGGTACCCATCGCCAGCTGTCCACACCTGATTCTTCTAAAATCTCTACTATCCGAAGCGCTACGAATTGCTGGAACTTTCGAGCATTGGAACGGATCCAGTAGAGCACATCCTTTGAATCTGTCCAGAATGTTCGTCTATGTATGCGTACCGACATTTCCTTTTGGATACATTTGGCCAGTCTCAGACCTAAGACCGCGGCCATCAGTTCCATTCGAGGTATGGACACGGGCTATAGGGGTGCTACTCTCGTTTTCGAGGCGACCAAACTGCAATGTACTTGGCCATCAAGTTCAGAACCGCAAAAATACAACTGCGGCGTAAGCATTCATACTGGCGTCAACGAATGTATGCATCTGCACAGCCTGGGTTCGGCTCACCCACTTCATGCACCGTGGAATGCGGACGGCATTCAAATTTGAAACTAGATCAAGCCAGTGTTGCCAATCGGCTTCGTCTTCGTTGGTGAAGTCGTCATCCCATCTGATATTGGATCGCCATATGTTCTGAAGGATCTTAGCGCGTATATTAAAGAATCCTAGCAGCCCGAGTGGGTCGAAAATAGACATGATCACACTTAGAACACGTCTTTTAGTTGGGCGCTCCTTAGATGCCTTCGCAAGCAAGTTCGGCGTCACCACAAACGTCAACAGATCTTGTCCAGGTAGCCACCACAGGCCTAAGAGTTTCTCTTGCGCTTCATCCTGAGCGCTGATACGCTTCTCCAACTCCTCACAGTCGTCTTCCAGCGCCTGTATAACTTGCTTCGAATTTGATGTCCACCGGTGCAACTCGAAGCCGCCACTAGCATGAATCCTTTTTACAGTCTCAGCTAACTGTATGATTTCAGCTCCAGTATCCACCGACTGCAGCCAGTCGTCGACAAATGTGTTTTCGCAAATCGCCTTTACGGCATCCGGATGCTCCGCTAAAAACCGCTCGGCATTGCAATTCTTGACGTAATTTGCTAGAGCTGGCGAGTAGGATGCTCCAAACGTCGTGACTTGCATAACGTATGTTTCGGGGAAGCGTGACGAATCTCCATCACGCCAGAGAAACTTCTGTGCCGGTTGGTCCTTGACCTTGACTTGAAGAAATATTTCCCTTATGTCGCCGGATACTGCGATAGGAAGCGAATTAGCACCCCCATCAAAAATGCTAGTGTATCTGGACCTTTCAACAAACAATCGTTAAGCGACATGCCACTAAATTTGGCAGCCGCATCCCAAACGAGGCTCGTCTTTTTCTTGTTCGGATTGGTGACTGTAAAGATGGGAAGAAACCACGATGTAGTGTTAGCTACTAGCTCACTATCCTTCAACCGGCGGATATATCCCTTCTGTTTGTAATCGTGCATCGTGTTCATCATGAACTCATTCAGTGGTGGGTCTTTTGACATCTTTGCCTCTAATCATTTCAGGCGCTTAACAGCCATCTGATAAGAGTCTGGCAGGTGCATGCGATCGAACCTCCATAACTGGCCGGTCTGCCAGCGCTTTTCGTCTTCCAGATAGGTTGTTCTTGCCTCCATAATCTGCATCGAGCGTTCGTCGTCTTTGGATCTCAGCGGATGTGAGGAAACGCTCACACCTAGTGACTCAATTGAAAAATTGTTCTTCAGAGCTTCATCGTCGTCGTCGTTTTCACCTTCTCGTATCTCCAAGGGTGCAGTTATTTTGATATTGTCTAAGCCAATGATAAGCTGAGCCTTGACGTTGTTATACGGCAGAATAGGAAGCGTAGATAAGTGCTTCCGAGAATTGAGCAACAGTGGCTCGATACTTTGCTCTGGTAAGTCCAAGTTCGCTATTGTTCGCACGTTTTTTAAGGCATACTGTATTGCGTTATGTTCTGGAGTTGAAATGCTCACAGCCACGGACATCGACTCAGGTTCATTCTTGGTTATGTCCCCTGTCCATTTAAGGCACAGCTGGGTCGCAGGACCATCTAATTCCAGCTCGTCTGCAAGCGCTCTTTCTATTAACGTACACTCAGCTCCTTCATCCACTAATGCATATGCGCGCACGCTTTTTGATTTACTATAGAGCGTGATTGGAACATATCGAAACAGTGTCTTACTTGCGGAGCTGCCGTGAAACATAACGGCAGACTCACTTGCCTTAATCCGGTGGTTGCTACCTTGGCCCGTGTGCTCGACTTTACTAACACTCATGGTAGGCGTATGCAGCAGCACATGGTGCGTTGACTCGCAACCATCTACATGACACTTCTTCTTTGATTTACACTGTTGTGCACGATGACGTATAAAGCAGCAAAAACAGAGCCTCTTTTCCTTAACAAGTTCCCAGCGCTGATGTTTATTTTATTTATTTATTTATTTTATTTATTTATTAATGGTCGACATACAATATAATTATATGCTAAAAGCCTAGTTAAAGGATACAATTTTCTAAATAGCATCACCGACCGATGGAGGTGTTTTATTTGCCAGTCCGGCCAGCTGTGCCCCTTTTCACCGCTAATTTTGTCAGTGACGCAATAGCTCTAATAAGAGCCTACATCTAAGCAGAAGGTTGTAAGTAGGAAAAAAGTGATCTCAAGTGAAATTGAAAATAATCTTAATTTGCTATACTAATAAAGAAAATACAATAAATAGGAAAAAAGAAAGTAAGAAAATTGTTAATAAAGTAAAGCAATGTAAGTTAGATAAAAAGTGTTAAGTGGGTAGGACAAAGAGAAAAGTAATGGGAAATCACCGACACGGTGGGGGAAATTTTTTCAGCCTGTCCGGCTAGCTATGCTCCTGAAAGCAACGATTTTATTAGGGGTAGAGACAGTTCGGTAGAGAAAACGTGATGCAAACTATTATAATTTTTACATAGCACGCGAAAAGAATTGTGCATAGCGTAATCTGTTGTGCACGTAGATAGTAATAAGGGGCGATAATTTCTGGTTTGTCTAGCCGGAACAGAGAATTGAAGACACCCTAGCAGAAAAGGAGAATCTATGTCGCCAATAATCAACTTATGTAGAAGGACAACCCCGAGAATTGTCCTACGGTTGATTAACGACGGAAGGTTGAGAAGAAGCAGTCTGCAGTCTGACGGCAACCGAAGATTAGGGTCCCAATTTAAACCTCGTAAGGCAAAAAGCAGAAATTGCTTCTGAACAGATTCAATACGATCCTGGCTGTTGATATACTGTGGAGACCAGATGCAAGAGCAGTATTCAAGGATAGGGCGAACAAGAGAGATGTACAGAAGTTTTGTTATAAAAGGATGGTTAAACTCTTTAGACCATCGTTTAATGTATCCAAGTACACCTTTTGCCTCATTAACAATGGTATCTATATTGAAACAGAGTTTAGAATCAAAAATAACGCCTAGATCCTTAACTGTTAGTATACGTTGCAAAGGGATATTGTTGATTGTATAACTGACAAGATAAGGTGTAGTACGATTAAAAGTCATAAGCATACACTTTGAACAATTTAGATGCAATTGATTGGCCGAACACCAAAGTTGCATAGCGTTCAAATCGTCTTGTAGACGAGAATGATGTAGGGGGTTAGTGTATGATAGAAAAAGTTTGACATCGTCCGCATACATGAGTACACGGGCATGTGATATAACAGAGGGAAAATCATTTATAAAAAGTGTAAAGAGTAAAGGTCCAAGATGACTACCTTGAGGAACACCAGAAGTAATGTGAACCCTTTTAGAGGTAGTCAACCTCAGTATTACTCTTTGGGTCCTACCTTTTAAATAAGAATTAATCCAAAGTAAAAGGGACAGAGGGAAACCTATTCGGTCAAGTTTAAAAAGTAAAATGTCATGGTGCACAGAGTCAAACGCCTTACTGAAGTCAGTGTAAATGACATCAGTTTGCATTTTCGAAAGGAAAGCATCATTTACCAAGGAAGTAAACTCAAGCAGATTGGTCGTAGTTGACCGATTCTTTACGAATCCATGTTGAACAGGGGAAACAACTGCTTTGCAGAAATGCTGCAAATTCGAAGTGATTATTTTTTCAAATAATTTAGGAATAGCAGACAGTTTTGCAATGCCTCTGTAATTTTGTATATCAGACATCCCACCTTTCTTGTGAGGAGGAATGATATAAGATTCTTTCCAAAGAGATGGAAAGACAGAAGTTTCAAGGGATAGATTAAAAAGCTGTAGCAATGGATAGAAAAGGGAAGAACTACACTCCTTGAGTAGACAACTAGGAATATTGTCCGGCCCAGGAGAGTAAGAAGATTTTAGAGAGTTTATAGCTAATAGGAGAGAGGAGTGTGAAATAATGGGGGGAGGTATAGAACTAGCGGAGGAAATAGTATAAGGGTAAGAATTAGTATTAGGACAGACTGAAGAGTAAGTTGATTGGAAAAAATTAGCAAAGAGGTTAGCAGAATCAGTGTCATTGCTAGCTTTATCCATCCCAAGAAGAAAAAAGAAGATGGCAAACTTGAAGATTTACGCTTCAAGTTTACAAAATTATAAAACTGTCTCGGATTTCGGGCGAATTGCCTTTTACAACGAATTAGATAATTCTCATAGCATTGAGAATTAAGAAGAAAGAAGTTCGACTTGGCTATGGAATATTTAGCCAAGTCTGTACACGAACCAGACTTTTTAAACTTTTTAAAATATTTGGATTTTACATTTTTTATATGTGATAATCTGGGAGTAAACCAGGGTGGTTTTGAAAAAGTAGTCGAAGGAATTGACTTAGGAATACACACATCTAAGAGGGAGTTTAGGGTGATATAAAAAGAATTAATGGCTGTATTCATATCAACTGAGTCATATAAGAAAGACCAATCGGTTGAATAAATAAGCTGATTCAGCAAAGAATAATTTCCTTTGCGAAAGCAATAACGGGGCTTATTGGCTGATGAGCACGAAATGAAAGGATTACAATTTAGCATTGCAATCTCTAAAGTTGGATGATGGACATCCTCAGGAAGAGATAAAGGAGGGGACCTAGACACATTAGAAATAAGGTAGTCGTTAACAAATACAAGGTCAACTGTTCTATTCATATGAGTAGAAATTGAATTGATTTGAAACAACGAAAGATCAAGCATGCAGTCTAAAAAATCGTGCTGTGCTGAGGGCACTAGATAATTTTCAGCAGTGAATAATGACCAAGAGATGTTCGGCAAATTAAAATCACCCAACACCAATAATAGGTCATTATCCCGCACGTGTGAAAAAACTTCTTTAATACAAGTAATATGATTCATATAAACTTGAATATCAGAAGAAAGTAGGACATAAGAGCATGTTACATAGATATTCCGTGTAGGAAAAGACACCTAAACTGAGACAATCTCAGCGTCAGTAGGCGTACTAAAACAGAATAGATCAGACTGGAGAGTGGCTTTAACGGCAATTAACACCCCACCACCTCGAGTCGGCCGATCATTTCTAAACAAAATAAAGTTATTCGGTAATATCTCAAAATCAGATATGGTTGAGTTTAACCATGTTTCTGAAAATGCTATTATGTCCGAATCGAAGGAAGTGCTGGCAATAAAAAGATTTTTTAACTTTAAAGTGAGACCTCTGACATTCTGATAATGAATAAAGATTTGGTCAGAAGATGAAGCTAGTTTTTTGGGGCAGAAATGGTACCCTGTATTGAAGGGACTGGAAGGGTGACAGGCTGGTTACGCTTTTTAGGCTTGAACTCATGAACAATCATGTGTGGTAGCCAAAATTTGGGATCACAAATGATTGGGAACATATCATGTGAAACATTTATTTTGAATGATGATATTTCACGAGGGGTGGAGAAATTAAATTTAGTTATTGACACGCTAGCAGAAGATTTGCTAGCAATATAGGCTGCCAATGACTCAGAAGTGGTGTCCGACGAAAGTCGAGACACAAAAACTTGCCTACGAGGGGCAACAACCGTTAAAGTAGGCGCTGATGGGGCTGTAGGTAATACAGGAGTTGGAGGAGCTAACGAGGCACAATGATTGTTTTTAACAATCTGGGCAAGATTGCGAGCAGGTCTACCTTTGCGGCCAGGAGCTGACGGGGCTGAGGCAGTTTGATTAATTGGAACGGAATCAGGTACGGGCTCTACTGGGTCTAGTACAGGGCTTGAAACCGGGGTAATTGGGCAGTCGCTTGGAGAAGGCGATAAAGACAACATTGGAGATACCTCCAAGTTGCTAGGAAGAGCTAAGAAAGTCGTAGGTGTCTGAACAGACGTAGAGGGCAATTGCAAAAGTTGAGGCTCCAACCGGCGATTGGTTGGGGACTCAAATTTATATTTGCCTAGCAACTCGAAACTCGAGTCAAAATTACTCGAGAGCTGCTTAGCCACATTATTTAATTTTAAGAATTGACTTCTCACAGAATTATACATTCTGGAGAAATCAATTTGCTTGTCGATGCATTCTGGGCACGACCAACGCAAGCCACCGCAGCCCTTCTTGGCAATAGCAGCGATCTTGTCGCAATCACGCCCAGTGAGACCTGCACATTTAGCAAGCATCATATTCTCACACAGCCAGCAATTAACAAATTGCGGCACTGCAGAATCGTCAGCCTGCTTGAACGTGCACGGTTTCTTACAGCACGACATAATTGTTAAATGCGCAAGCAACTTGCGAGAGCGCAGAGCAAAACGAAACGAAAACGGTGCACAAGTAAACACTATAGAAACAATTATTCGTACACAAACAAATTGTTTGGTGCGAAAAGCAATAGAAAGAAATTTGTGAGAGCGCGATGCACAAGCAGAAAGTATGCAGCGAACACACGCACAAACAAGTGTATGCACAGGGGAGCACAAAGGCAAAAGACTTAAAACAGCCAATAACAACAAACACGGAACTGACGCCGCGTTTTATAAAATGTATTAATTAACAGACACGCTGCACAACAGATAACACTTTGCACAGTTTATAAAAGCTTTTTAAATAAAGCACCGAAAAATGTAAAATTTTGAAATAAAAAGCAGGATAAAAGCGCAAAACTATAAAAATCTTGGAGCACAAGTAAAACACATCAATCACTCTCAGCTGAGAACTCTCTCTGTACCCATTGATCTGATGTCGTCGCAATCTGATAGACGGTGGTTACTGGCGCACTTCGCACATGAAACCCTCTCCTGTTCCTGTTGTGAACGTTGTGGCTGAGAACCCTCAGGGCTATCTACCGTGTTATGCACAAAAATTCGCTCTCTAGTGGTTTTCGTGGAGCTCTTCTTTTCGTTATCAGCCAGTGGTGTCTCGTAGGGCGTGACCATAGTGGCGCACATTGCCACATCGAACACCCAGTTATCAAAGGTGGCCAAACTGCTACCTTCATTCGACATTCGATGCCGGCCCCAATCCAATTTCATATTGCTGGGCATCTTAGCAACAAGCTCGTTCAGCAGCGCGGGATCGTAAAGATATTCGTGCATACCAATGGCCGCTATCGTTGCGCAGTAGTTTTGGACAGCTAGGCCAGTCGGATAACGGTGCTCAAGTTGTCCGACTTTATTGCTGGTTCCTCTCGGAGCTTTTACTGCAGAGCAGCATGTACTGTTTCAGAGCGGCCATACAACATTCGCAATGTGCCTATAGCATACGGCACTGTAGCTGGGATCATAAGTTTTCCACGCACCGCATCCAGGGCTTGCCCTCTGAGGCACTTCTGAAGCCTGATGAGATTTTCCCCGTTGCTGAATCGACATCTCTCTGAGGATTGCTCATAATTGCTGATAAAGATCAACCAATCCTCTTGTTATGCAGCAGCACATGGTGCGTTGACTCGCAACCATCTACATGACACTTCTTCTTTGATTTACACTGTTGTGCACGATGACGTATAAAGCAGCAAAAACAGAGCCTCTTTTCCTTAACAAGTTCCCAGCGCTGATGTTTATTTTATTTATTTATTTATTTTATTTATTTATTAATGGTCGACATACAATATAATTATATGCTAAAAGCCTAGTTAAAGGATACAATTTTCTAAATAGCATCACCGACCGATGGAGGTGTTTTATTTGCCAGTCCGGCCAGCTGTGCCCCTTTTCACCGCTAATTTTGTCAGTGACGCAATAGCTCTAATAAGAGCCTACATCTAAGCAGAAGGTTGTAAGTAGGAAAAAAGTGATCTCAAGTGAAATTGAAAATAATCTTAATTTGCTATACTAATAAAGAAAATACAATAAATAGGAAAAAAGAAAGTAAGAAAATTGTTAATAAAGTAAAGCAATGTAAGTTAGATAAAGAGTGTTAAGTGGGTAGGACAAAGAGAAAAGTAATGGGAAATCACCGACACGGTGGGGGAAAATTTTTCAGCCTGTCCGGCTAGCTATGCTCCTGAAAGCAACGATTTTATTAGGGGTAGAGACAGTTCGGTAGAGAAAACGTGATGCAAACTATTATAATTTTTACATAGCACGCGAAAAGAATTGTGCATAGCGTAATCTGTTGTGCACGTAGATAGTAATAAGGGGCGATAATTTCTGGTTTGTCTAGCCGGAACAGAGAATTGAAGACGCCCTAGCAGAAAAGGAGAATCTATGTCGCCAATAATCAACTTATGTAGAAGGACAACCCCGAGAATTGTCCTACGGTTGATTAACGACGGAAGGTTGAGAAGAAGCAGTCTGCTGGAGTAGGACGGCAACCGAAGATTAGGATCCCAATTTAAACCTCGTAAGGCAAAAAGCAGAAATTGCTTCTGAACAGATTCAATACGATCCTGGCTGTTGATATACTGTGGATACCAGATGCAAGAGCTGTATTCAAGGATAGGGCGAACAAGAGAGATGTACAGAACTTTTGTTATAAAAGGATGGTTAAACTCTTTAGACCATCGTTTAATGTATCCAAGTACACCTTTTGCCTCATTAACAATGGTATCTATATGAAGATTGAAACAGAGTTTAGAATCAAAAATAACGCCTAGATCCTTAACTGTTAGTATACGTTGCAAAGGGATATTGTTGATTGTATAACTGACAAGATAAGGTGTAGTACGATTAAAAGTCATAAGCATACACTTTGAACAATTTAGATGCAATTGATTGGCCGAACACCAAAGATGCATAGCGTTCAAATCGTCTTGTAGACGAGAATGATGTAGGGGGTTAGTGTATGATAGAAAAAGTTTGACATCGTCCGCATACATGAGTACACGGGCATGTGATATAACAGAGGGAAAATCATTTATAAAAAGTGTAAAGAGTAAAGGTCCAAGATGACTACCTTGAGGAACACCAGAAGTAATGTGAACCCTTTTAGAGGTAGTCAACCTCAGTATTACTCTTTGGGTCCTACCTTTTAAATAAGAATTAATCCAAAGTAAAAGGGACAGAGGGAAACCTATTCGGTCAAGTTTAAAAAGTAAAATGTCATGGTGCACAGAGTCAAACGCCTTACTGAAGTCAGTGTAAATGACATCAGTTTGCATTTTCGAAAGGAAAGCATCATTTACCAAGGAAGTAAACTCAAGCAGATTGGTCGTAGTTGACCGATTCTTTACGAATCCATGTTGAACAGGGGAAACAACTGCTTTGCAGAAATGCTGCAAATTCGAAGTGCTTATTTTTTCAAATAATTTAGGAATAGCAGACAGTTTTGCAATGCCTCTGTAATTTTGTATATCAGACATCCCACCTTTCTTGTGAGGAGGAATGATATAAGATTCTTTCCAAAGAGATGGAAAGACGGAAATTTCAAGGGATAGATTAAAAAGCTGTAGCAATGGATAGAAAAGGGAAGAACTACACTCCTTGAGTAGACAACTAGGAATATTGTCCGGCCCAGGAGAGTAAGAAGATTTTAGAGAGTTTATAGCTAATAGGAGAGAGGAGTGTGAAATAATGGGGGTAGGTATAGAACTAGCGGAGGAAATAGTATAAGGGTAAGAATTAGCATTAGGACAGACTGAAGAGTAAGTTGATTGGAAAAAATTAGCAAAGAGGTTAGCAGAATCAGTGTCATTGCTAGCTTTCTCCATCCCAAGAAGAAAAAAGAAGATGGCAAACTTGAAGATTTACGCTTCAAGTTTACAAAATTATAAAACTGTCTCGGATTTCGGGCGAATTGCCTTTTACAACGAATTAGATAGTTCTCATAGCATTTAAAATTCAGAAGAAAGAAGTTCGACTTGGCTATAGAATATTTAGCCAAGTCTGTACACGAACCAGACTTTTTAAACTTTTTAAAATATTTGGATTTTACATTTTTTATATGTGATAATCTGGGAGTAAACCAGGGTGGTTTTGAAAAAGTAGTCGAAGTAATTGACTTAGGAATACACACATCTAAGAGGGAGTTTAGGGTGATATAAAAAGAATTAATGGCTGTATGCATATCAACTGAGTCATATAAGAAAGACCAATCGGTTGAATAAATAAGCTGATTCAGCAAAGAATAATTTCCTTTGCGAAAGCAATAACGGGGCTTATTGGCTGATGAGCACGAAATGAAAGGATTACAATTTAGCATTGCAATCTCTAAAGTTGGATGATAGACATCCTCAGGAAGAGATAAAGGAGGGGACCTAGACACATTAGAAATAAGGTAGTCGTTAACAAATACAAGGTCAACTGTTCTATTCATATGAGTAGAAATTGAATTGATTTGAAACAACGAAAGATCAAGCATGCAGTCTAAAAAATCGTGCTGTGCTGAGGGCACTAGATAATTTTCAGCAGTGAATAATGACCAAGAGATGTTCGGCAAATTAAAATCACCCAACACCAATAATAGGTAATTATCCCGCACGTGTGAAGAAACTTCTTTAATACAAGTAATATGATTCATATAAACTTGAATATCAGAAGAAAGTAGGACATAAGAGCATGTTACATAGATATTCCGTGTAGGAAAAGACACCTAAACTGAGACAATCTCAGCGTCAGTAGGCGTACTAAAACAGAATAGATCAGACTGGAGAGTGGCTTTAACGGCAATTAACACCCCACCACCTCGAGTCGGCCGATCATTTCTAAACAAAATAAAGTTATTCGGTAATATCTCAAAATCAGATATGGTTGAGTTTAACCATGTTTCTGAAAATGCTATTATGTCCGAATCGAAGGAAGTGCTGGCAATAAAAAGATTTTTTAACTTTAAAGTGAGACCTCTGACATTCTGATAATGAATAAAGATTTGGTCAGAAGATGAAGCTAGTTTTTTGGGGCAGAAATGGTACCCTGTATTGAAGGGACTGGAAGGGTGACAGGCTGGTTACGCTTTTTAGGCTTGAACTCATGAACAATCATGTGTGGTGGCCAAAATTTGGGATCACAAATGATTGGGAACATATCATGTGAAACATTTATTTTGAATGATGATATTTCACGAGGGGTGGAGAAATTAAATTTAGTTATTGACACGCTAGCAGAAGATTTGCTAGCAATATAGGCTGCCAATGACTCAGAAGTGGTGTCCGACGAAAGTCGAGACACAAAAACTTGCCTACGAGGGGCAACAACCGTTAAAGTATGCGCTGATGGGGCTGTAGGTAATACAGGAGTTGGAGGAGCTAACGAGGCACAATGATTGTTTTTAACAATCTGGGCAAGATTGCGAGCAGGTCTACCTTTGCGGCCAGGAGCTGACGGGGCTGAGGCAGTTTGATTAATTGGAACGGAATCAGGTACGGGCTCTACTGGGTCTAGTACAGGGCTTGAAACCGGGGTAATTGGACAGTCGCTTGGAGAAGGCGATAAAGACAACATTGGAGATACCTCCAAGTTGCTAGGAAGAGCTAAGAAAGTCGTAGGTGTCTGAACAGACGTAGAGGGCAATTGCAAAAGTTGAGGCTCCAACCGGCGATTGGTTGGGGACTCAAATTTATATTTGCCTAGCAACTCGAAACTCGAGTCAAAATTACTCGAGAGCTGCTTAGCCACATTATTTAATTTTAAGAATTGACTTCTCACAGAATTATACATTCTGGAGAAATCAATTTGCTTGTCGATGCATTCGGGGCACGACCAACGCAAGCCACCGCAGCCCTTCTTGGCAATAGCAGCGATCTTGTCGCAATCAGTGCAGAATCGTCAGCCTGCTTGAACGTGCACGGTTTCTTTCAGCTCGACATAATTGTTAAATGCGCAAGCAACTTGCGAGAGCGCAGAGCAAAACGAAACGAAAACGGTGCACAAGTAAACACTATAGAAACAATTATTCGTACACAAACAAATTGTTTGGTGCGAAAAGCAATAGAAAGAAATTTGTGAGAGCGCGATGCACAAGCAGAAAGTATGCAGCGAACACACGCACAAACAAGTGTATGCACAGGGGAGCACAAAGGCAAAAGACTTAAAACAGCCAATAACAACAAACACGGAACTGACGCCGCGTTTTATAAAATGTATTAATTAACAGACACGCTGCACAACAGATAACACTTTGCACAGTTTATAAAAGCTTTTTAAATAAAGCACCGAAAAATGCAAAATTTTGAAATAAAAAGCAGGATAAAAGCGCAAAAATATAAAAATCTTGGAGCACAAGTAAAACACATCAATCACTCTTAACTGAGAACTCTCTCTGTACCCATTGATCTGATGTCGTCGCAATCTGATAGACGGTGGTTACTGGCGCACTTCGCACATGAAACCCTCTCCTGTTCCTGTTGTGAACGTTGTGGCTGAGAACCCTCAGGGCTATCTACCGTGTTATGCATAAAAATTCGCTCTCTGGTGGTTTTCGTGGAGCTCTTCTTTTCGTTATCAGCCAGTGGTGTCTCGTAGGGCGTGACCATAGTGGCGCACATTGCCACATCGAACACCCAGTTATCAAAGGTGGCCAAACTGCTACCTTCATTCGACATTCGATGCCGGCCCCAATCCAATTTCATATTGCTGGGCATCTTAGCAACAAGCTCGTTCAGCAGCGCGGGATCGTAAAGATATTCGTGCATACCAATGGCCGCTATCGTTGCGCAGTAGTTTTGGACAGCTAGGCCAGTCGGATAACGGTGCTCAAGTTGTCCGACTTTATTGCTGGTTCCTCTCGGAGCTTTTACTGCAGAGCAGCATGTACTGTTTCAGAGCGGTCATACAACATTCGCAATGTGCCTATAGCATACGGCACTGTAGCTGGGATCATAAGTTTTCCACGCACCGCATCCAAGGCTTGCCCTCTGAGGCACTTCTAAAGCCTGATGAGATTTTCCCCGTTGCTGAATCGACATCTCTCTGAGGATTGCTCATAATTGCTGATAAAGATCAACCAATCCTCTGGTTTGCCTGTAAAAATTGGTAAATCTTTGCTGATGACATGTTGCGCGCTGATTTGCGCAGGTGTTAGCGATCCATTCCACGTCGTCGCATTATTACAACGCACATTGTCAAATTGCTGCCGTGGCACGTGCTCAATCGATCTATTGAGCGCTCCCAGACCTGTTCGGCCCATGTACGCGGCAGTACTGGGCTCCGTAGCCTGGTTAAACACCGCCGTATTTGCTTGATATGGCAAACTGGGGTGTACACTCCAATTAGCCGCAACCTGTTTCTGCTTGTAGATCACGTTCTGGTATCCCAATGTGTCGAAAAGAGCTCCCACTTTCTCATCGGCGACTTTATCTTGTACTCCTGCAGGAACAGGCGATCCGTTAGCCTGATCCGTTGACCATGCCGTTACAAGCGTTGCAGTTCCACCGGGTTGAATACTACTTGTCGTCTTTCTCGCACTTGCATCTTGTTCATCACCGTCAGCCATCTCACCAATACTATGAAATCCGCTTTGAGATTATGGCTGCTAAATGTGAGTCTAGCTCTTGTACCACGTGTCTCTCTATATGCAGCTAAGGTTGTGACTTTGCAAGTCGCTTGCTTCGCAGAAATCTCCGCCGTAGCAAAAAATCCCTCGGATACTCTCTGCTGCAGAGAATATTTCAGAATGTTGGCACCGAGACTCGTGCCGGGCGCGTATTCAGCAGGGACTTCTAGCGTCGAAAGAAACAACTCGATTTAATTCGATTCGTACGAGGCGGTACGATATAATATAATTCAAACGCTGAAATATTTATTATTTTTGCATTATTTAACAACCTATATTTTACATGATTATGAGACTGACATTCTTGCTCCGCACGCGCTTCTGTTCTCTTTCACGTCTGCTCAGCTGCAAGCACAAAACGAAAATCAACCTCGACAAAAATGCAGCTTGTGCAGCTGCGTGCGATCGACTTATCATGTAAAAACTAATTCTATGTAGGACTTAGTCAACATCTATTTTCACTTCGCCCCGTGACAACCCCATTATTCAAAACGCAACTAAAAGATCTCTGCACCAAGTATACAGATATTTTCGGACTCGAAACCGACTCCATAACATGAAATAATTTTTATAAGCAGAAACTAAGACTAAAAGATACTGTGCCAGTTTACATTAAGAACTACAGATATTTATACTCATAAAGAGGAAGTTAGTAATCAAGCCGAAAAACTTATCTCGGATTAAATTGTAGAACTGTATCGGAATATAACTGCCCTATACTTCTTGTCCCAAAAATGGGATTACCTGGTTCCGATACCAGGAGATGGGGATTAGTTATAGACTATCGTCAAAGTAACAATAAACTCTTGTCTAACAAATTTCCACTCCCAAGAATAGATGATATTTTTGACCGATTTGGCAGAGCAAAATATTTCTCATGATCAGATTTAATGTCCAGTTTTCACCAAATAGAATTACCATATGGTCTAAAAATAGCGCCTAATTCGTTTAAAAAAATGATGACAAAAACTTAACAAAAGTATTTGACTTGTTTAGGCAACACAACCTTATACTAGTTCCAGAAAAATGTTAATTTTTCATGCACGAAGTGACTTTTTTAAGTCATAAGTGTACTGATCAATGTATTTTGCCAGATGACAAAATATATGAGGTCATTGAAAAATATCCAGTCCCTACGGACGCTGATAGCGCAAGAATATTTGTTGCATTTTGCAATTATTACAGACGTTTTATAAAAAACTTTGCAGATTATTCGCGTCACATAACAAGATTATATAAAAAGACTGTAAAGTTTGAGTGGTCCGATGAATACCAAAAAGCTTTCGGTTATTTAATAAAAGCTCTTATAAACCCTACTTTACTTAAATACCCAGATTTAACAAAGTATGCCAGCTTACTGGACATATTGAGATAAGCAATTGCCCGTAGCATATGCTTCTCGTTCATTTACAAAAGGAGAAAGCAATAAAAGTACAATAGAACAAGAGTTGGCAGCAATCCACTCAGCAATAAAGCATTTTCGACCATACATATATGGTCAACATTTCACTGTTATAAAAGACCATAGACCATTGACATATCTGTTTTCAATGGTAAATCCAAGTTCAAAATTAACGAGAATGGGACTAGATTTAGAAGAGTATGAGTTCACTGTAGAATACCTTAAGGGAAAAGATAATTTTGTTGCAGATGCGTTATCAAGAATAACCATCAAAGAATTAAAAGTACTAATACAAATGTCTTGAAAGTCACTACAAGACAACAAAGTAGATAAAATAAACTCTGCGCAGGAAAAAACAAGACATTTTGCCAAAGCAAAATCTTGATAAAGCTTCTAAACGACGATATGCGAAAAATAGTGCCCGTGCACATAAAAAATTAGCTATGTATTTTAAAACATGATAACAAGGCTCTTGCAAGAATTGAGATTAGAGACCTTTATACTAATGGCACTATCGATATAGGTACATTTTTCCAAAGGCTTGAAACGAAGTCGGTATATTAAGAATCAGCCAACTCAAAGTGGTACCGAGCGAAAAAGATCTTTGCAAACACTTCACTATAAACTTTCAAAAATATGGGATATATATATTTAAAGAACTTAAGAGTAGCGCTACTCAAGCCAGTAACCTAAATAAATAGAGAAACAGAAAAAGAAGCAATAATGTCTACATTCCATGATGAAAACGCTAGAAAAGGTAAAAAGACATTCTATTGGAAAAATATGACACGTTTCTCTGAAGCTATATTTGAATCTTTTATTCTGAAGTACGTTTCAATGAAGACGTTCATTACGGACATGGGAACAGAATATAAGAATTCAATCATAAATGACTTGTGCAAATATCTAAAAATTAATAATATAACATCTACAGCAGACCACCACCAGACAGTCGGAACAGTCGAAAGAAGTCATAGAACTTTAAACGAATACATACGATAATACATATCAGTTCATAAAACTGATTGGGGCGTATGGATCCAATATTTCGTTTACAGTTTCAACTTTACGAGATAAAGTTTTATTAAGAAACGAAACAGATCATAAGATAGATTTTAATTATATTGGTATTATATCACAGGTATAGAATATAGAGATAATATAGTAATATCAGATAATAAAAATAAAAAACAGAAAGTTCATAGGGATAGGTTAAAACTTATTACTTCATAATCATTTTAGTGTGACCATGCATAAGAATATTCATATTATTATTTTTATTATTCTTATTATTATAAACTTAACTACATTTACATTTGTACATTTTAAATATCTAAAAAAAAAAGAATAATAAAAATACAAAATGACCTGATCAGCCAAAACAAAACAAAAAATATATATTTATAAACAAATTTTTATATTAATTTTAATCTTAAACACTTTCAAAAAAAAAAAAGATATACAATAAAAAAAGTAACTACATTGTTTGGTCAAGTAACAGCAGAGATAACACCGACGGCTGCGGACATCATCCAACAGCAGAAAATAACAATCATAATTACAGCCTAAGAGCAAATAGTTTTTTTGCGCGCTCTTTGTAAGCTGCTGTCCACTCTCCTTCTGAATTGCTTTGCTTGCATTGCTGCCCTTCGCTCTAACCGGCGAGCGTCTTATTGGAGTTTCGTTTCGATTCGCTTTACATATTGTTATAACCAGTCAGTCTTTCGTTTTGATCGCAACCTAGGCACAACTAATTCGAGTTGGCTGCCAAGCAACAATTTAAAACTTATAAATTCTAATAAGTGCCCTGCGCGGCAAATAAATCCATTTGAAAACTAATCTAAGTGTTTGAATTTCGCTGCACAAGCAGTTAGAATTAATTGGTTGCAAAAAAGCTTGCAACTACACATACATTATAATACGCTATTTCTCTAAGAGGCGAGGTGAGGTGTGTATATGCCTTAAAAGAACACCCTATATAAAGTATGCGGTCTTTGTCACATACAATAACAATTATACATTAAACAAGCCCAGAGCCACTTATATATTGGATATTGTATTACGCAGCGCAGGTCACTAGCCTCTCTAGCTGACTGTTTACGCTTACGCTGCATTTCCCACGCTCCGTCTGAGCGCATTCCATGGGCAACATATATGCTCACTAACACAGGCATATGCAAGCTACTCACTCTCCCTCTCTTTGTAGTTGATAACCAATAACAGCATAAGTATATACATGTATCCATAGGCTAAGCGAAATACTTTACATTGAATAAAGGGACTCTAAAAACCCAAGTCAACCAGCACTAACGTGCTTTGTAAAATCTTTATTGAAAACCAAGCATTATAAACTTAAGTACATTTACATTTTTACATTTTAAATATCTAAAAAAAAAAATATAATAGAAATACAAAATGACCTGATCAGCCAAAACAAAACAAAAAATATATATTTCCAAACAAATTTTTATTTTATTTTAAAAGAAATAAAAAAGATGTACAATAAAAAAACCACTATATTATAATACGTTATTTCTCTAAAAGGCGAGGTGAGGTGTCTATATGCCTTAAAGAACACCGTATATAAAGTATATGCTCACTAACACTAACAGGCTTATGCTAGCTACTCACTCTCCCTCTCTTTGTAGCTGTTAACCAATAACAGCATAAGTATATACATGTATTCTGAGGCTAAGTGCATTATACTGACTTTAAGTAAATTAATTCGATTTTGACATTACACCATCATTCATAAAAATTAAAAAAAGGGGTGGGGACCTTTTAATGTTTGAAACATAAGGAACAAAAACAAGCCCAATGTTTTCATGTTCTAAAATTCAGAGCGGAATAGTCTTGTCAACTCTACCATCAGTAATCATAAAAACCGACGATCATCCCATTCTAGGGACAGCATTTATAATTTTACTACATCTGCACCGTTAGAAAAAAAAGGGGCATATCCTCTGTCCACTGAACATATTTCAGAAAATATCACATTTTTGACAAATGTGTGAGATGCTTATCCTTTATAAAAGGCACATTTTTCAGAAATGTGTAAATTCGCCCCGAACATTTCATGTTTTGTGCGATGATTAATCGAGATTTCTATCGATGTTGTGATAAATGGTAAAGTATCGTAAACATAAACAACATAAACAGGCAAGCGACCACTTTAAATAAGAATTTTAAAATAAGAGTAATCTCACAGGTTTTTGACTTTAAACCTGGCGAAATCTCGAAAAAAGTACCTTAAATGGAGCTCTTACTTCGAGAGCGAAATTTTTGAGTTTGGAAGAAGAATTTTCCTGCGCCTATGTAAGTCAAAGAAACTCGAACAGCTGTTTATTTTATGAAACGGTACTTTTGCCAATCACCTGTTACAACCACCGGTGGAATGCCAATATGTGAAATTGGAAAATGTGGCATTTCTTAAACCAGCGGACAGAGATATTATTCATTAAAAATAGATGGGTGGCAAACAATGAAGGCCAGATGATAACACAGCCAATGTAGTAAACGTGGTAGATATGATAGACACCACACCCCATTTGCAGTCAACAAACATACTGTTAAGAATACTCATTGTAATCCTTCAGTGAACATCCTTCTGAAGATATATCTTCTCTATAAAAAATCACTGAGAAAACGTTACATGAGTCGGGCTAACGATTCCAACTAGAAGACATTAGATTAGTAAACATGCCGCAGACAGTTGTAGAGTTTTTAAAATTAGCCTCGTCACTCTTTCCAGAGTTTGATGGAAAGGCACAAGGCCTACAAAGTTTCTTCGATTTATTAAATTTAAAAGATACCTTAAAAGTCACTCATGAACTAACTGCTGTAAGCATAATAAAGACTAAACTTAATCGCAACGCTAGAAATTTGATAAGCAATGAGCAGACAATTCGTGCCATTATTAATCAATTATCCAAAGCTGTTAAACAAGAATGTGTAGAACTTATATCTGCAATAGTCTTTAATATGCAGCAAAAGAGCAAAATGGCAATCAGTATACGCAAGAGGTTGAAAAATTGACCCGGTCTCTTGAAGGAGTTTATATCAGCGATGACCAAAGCCCGGAACTAATATCAAATAGAGTTTGACATTAGCTGTAAAGGCAATGGCGCAAAAATGCGCCATAGATAAGGTAAAACTTATCATGACAGCTGTCACCTTCCATACCATAAACGAAGCGGTATCAAAATTTGTAAATCGGTGCACAAAAGCAATTGAGCAGTCTAACAGTATCTTGTTTTGCCAGAGCTACTCTCAGCGCGGCGGAAACCGCGGTCGAGGTAACTACAGAAGAACTGCAACCGGCTCAGTTGATATCAACTCATACGGCCGTGGCCGGTGGTATTAACAGCCACGGTAGTGATAATAATAATAACAGAGACCGTGGAGGATCTAGAGTCAACAATAGCAATAAAAATAAAAATACTTCGGGAAACTGCCAACAACCTTTAGATACACAACAGTAAAAAACAGAAAGGTTCATACTATCAATCTTAGCTTAAATATATTCGTATCATTTAACAATGTAGTAACAAGGAAAAAATTAATCTTTTTAAAAGACATTGGTGCGGATATTTCTATATTTAAAGAAAATTTTACGAAGTCTTTCGAGACATTTAAATAGAAAACAGAATTTATATTAAAGGAATAAACCAAGGGGCTATACAATTCAAAGGAGTAACCTTTATCGAGATACAGACAGATAAATACATAATTTCACACAATTTACACATAGCAGAATTGGAATACTAATTGATAAAATAATAGTAGGCATTGACTTTATTAAAAGATTCAACTGCCAATTAGATGTCAAGCCTACTGAAGATTGGCTTATAATCAGACCCAATAATCTAAATTTTCCGATTTATTCACAGCTCTGGAAATAATACAATACTTATCCTAGCAAGATCGCAAGCTTGTGATAAATCAAACTATCTTCAAGTAAAGATAGTGTACTAACTCCAAGCCAGGAAGTTCAATCGGGTACTTATGTTGCAAACACGGTTGTAACCACACAAATCTTAATTATCCATTCAGATCATTCACCAAGGAAAAAAGTCGCCTTTCTGACCGTATACTTCTGGTAGACATTTCACTGTCATAACAGATCGTAGAACACATATATATTTATTTTCAATGATTCATCAAGCTCTAAATTAGCACGTATGAGGTTTGAGTTAGAATATAATTATGCGATATAGTATCTTAAGGGAAGAATAATTATGTAACTAATGCGTTATCACGAATAACCATCAAAGAACTACAAAACATAACAGGGAAGAAAGTCACTACAAGATACCAAAGTAGACAAAAATGCTGCGCACCAAGAAAAAAGTAGAATTGCAATCTACAGAAGAAGCTTCATAGCCCAACATATGTGAAGACATTAAGAATGACGAACTACGTAAAGTAGCGCCCTTGTATTTTAAAAAATTATGCTATGTTTCTTTAAACATAGTAAAATAATTATAGCAAGATACGATGTTAGCGATTCATATACCAAGTAGGAATACATAAAATCAGCCAACTCCAAGTGGCACCTTGGGAAAATATCTTTGAATATTGAACATTGCATTGAAAATTTCAAGAAATTGGGCAATAAAATATTGCAAGAAATAAGTGTAGCGCTACTCAACCCGGTGACCCAAATAATAAACACACAAGAATATGAAGCTATTTTGTCTACATACTATGATGATCCTATACAAGGAGGTTACACAGGCAATGTCAAAAGACACGGGATATAACTGGGAACATCCAAAAATGTCAAAAGCGCCAAAAAGCAAAAGCTACTAAGCACAATAAGACTCCATTCACAATAACTGAAACACCTTAAAGTGGACACCATTCGCCCACTATCAAAATCAGAAAATGGAAAATGAATATGCATTCATGCTAAAAAATGGCGCAAACACTGTCGCAAAAGCTATATTTGAGTATTTTATTCTGAAGTACGGTCCAATAAATGAGCTCATTACGACTTGTGCATGTCAATCAAGCAATGTCACTATTTTGCTTGATTGACGCGTCTCGCATGTCATAAAATAGCTCGTACGTTCGCTATATGGGATCTCTTATCGATCGCTTCGTTAAAAATTGTACATTTTCGCATATTGTTAATACGTCCGCTATAAGATATAAATAAATCATTTCGTTGACCTTATATGACATACATACACCTTATACGAAAAAGCGGCAGTCTTATAACAAACCTAACTTCTCGCTGTAAAATGCTAATAAAAACCGTGTTAGCACAACATTTTAGTGAGCCCGACGTTATCTCTTTTTATTTTACATTATATTGTTTGATCAAATTATTTAAATTAAAATTGAGCTGGTTGTTACTAGTTTCGGCAGCAAGTAAAAACCGCTCTTATGTACATATATACGTACGAGCAAGTGTCATGGGGTAAATTGCAGTAAAGCGGAGCTTGTGTACATAAGCATATATACAGACGCGTTGGCCTCGATATCTGCTTTTACTTATGACTCAGTAAAAATACATACTGAAAAATATCCAATATTGGGACCAGCAAAAATACTTGTGGTGTGATTGCACAGATAAAATGAAAAAGTTATGGAATGGAAACTAATAGGTCGACAAATAAATAGTTAAAATGACAAATTTGAAAATTCTTATAAATGTATTAATAAAGGATTCAGTTAGAATCAAAATGCTAATACAAGCCAATACAAAAAATCATGTTTAAAAGTATTAAAATCTTTAAATAAAAGACTGAAAAATATAGGAATTAGACATCACATCGAAATAAATGTGTCAGAAGATCTAAGTGTATCAGCTTATGTTAACCAAACCAGCAAATCCAATATTAGGAACAAAAATTGGAAGCAAAAGAAACACTAGAAAAAACAAGTAAGAGGTTCTAATCGGGAGCTCCCGACTATGGAATACCCTAAAACCTCTTATTCCAAAACCTACTGCAGCTCGCGCTACACTATCGTTGTAGTAAAAAAATAAACTGCCACCGCCTCTACTCTAAAGCCACAACAATAATTGTGTCATAATGAGATGTAATGTAATTAAAATAGCAGCACAGAAATATGCAATTACAATTGCAATGCTATTGACAGAATTTAAAGCAGATGCGCATGAATGTGTGTGTGTACAGGTATACAGAAATTATTTGAACTTGTGCCAGCAGCCGCAAATAAGTGGGCAGTCAATACACATAACTCTTCTACGTTTCTTAGCCGTTTGACTTATAGTTTTCAGAATTGTTTTATTCAATATATTCTTATGGCTAAGACCGCATAGCTGCGCTGCCGGTTACGCCAGCAGCGGAGTGGTACATATTTTGTCTTATCAGCATAATCGGGGGAGAGAGAGTCTTATGTATATATATTTTTATATAAGTTTTACGTTTAATTACTTTAAAAATATATATTTCAATTTATTATTTTTACTTCGCTTTGAGAGAGCTTAAGTCAAAATTGAGTGAAGTTTAAGCTGCGTCAGCAATTATGCGTGGGATAATGCTTTGGTGGGAACATTGACAGAGGCGTGATATTTTGGGTGAAATAATCTAACATATTGTGATTGTTATTTTGTTGTTTATGCAATTGTGGTTTAATATAGTTTTTGGTGATTTCCAAGTTAAAATTATAATTGGTTCTACATGGTTGATTTGAAAATTTTTCAAAGTCTTAGTATAACTACATTCTGATGATATTTGGCTTAAAATTCCTGTCAATCATTATTAATTAATTTTTTGTTTCTTTGCTATAAGCATTTTGCCTTGGGTAAATATTTTTCAAGAGCTATTTCTGTCAAAATGTTATTATTATCATCTGGATCTGGAATTATTTCGAATACCGCGGTTTTTATTATTTCTCGAGGAACGTGGGGAATGTGCTTCTGATTTAAACCAACTGGAAGTTTTTATATTCACCAATTTCTCAGAATTAACATGCAACAAATAGTCATGTTTTAGTAATTTCGGGTTAAAAATGTCTTCTATATATTCTGTGAATTGCTGTAAGTTAAGGATATCTAATTTCTTTTCCTTTGCTTATAGCTTCTATTATGTGATTTAATTCGTTAACCTGAACGCTGTTTTCTGCTAAGTTGCTTATGTTTTGTTCAATTTCTGTTTTGTCTTCTTGATCTAATGTTCCAAATAAGTATTTATATACTGTTCCTACTATGTTAACTAAACCTCTTTTGCTGCGTTTTACTATTTTTTAAGCCGTTCATTTCTGTTTAATTTTTCTACTAGGTATTCGCTTTGTATTAGGTTATTTAATTCTCTACTTGTTCAATTAATTTGTTAAAATTTTCTTCGGTTTTTTTTATGTTAACCGTTAACCCTTTAAAATGGGTATAAGGTATATTGTATTTGGGCAAAATCCAAATGTATGTAACAGGCAGAAGGAAGCATCTCCGACCCCATAAAGTGTATTTATGCTTGATCACCACCAAAGCTAGAGACTAAAATTTTAGATGTAGTTGCACCCAGTGCCTGCGCAGATCGAGTTTGTTTCCGATAATCGATAACTTACTCCGTTTCCAAGCAATGGATCAAAATCGATATCGATATCCTGGTTTTTGGGCAATTTTGGTAAATAATAAGAGCTAGAGTCACCAAACTTGACATATAGCTTCTAAAATAGAATATATATATGCATTTGATGTTGGAAGAAGAGGGTTCAGGAGCCTCTTACTTGTTTTCATTGCCGTTGTAGAATTATTCGGACGTAATTTTTCTAAGTAGTCTTCTTGAAAAATTGGAAAATCTGCTTAGTTGTGGAAGTATAGCACACTTTTCTTTGTACATAAGTATTCTATTATAAATTCTTTGGCATTCTTGAGCACTATGTATGCTTGCTCTTGTGCTAATGGTATCTTCGCCTAAGAAGTTTTCATTTAATTGGATTCTGGACAGAGCATCTGCCACATAATTTTCTTTTCCTGGGACGTATTTAATTTGGAAATCAAACTCATTTAGCTTGATTTTCCATTGTTGTAGTTTCATGTTAGGTTCTTTCATGTTATTTAACCAGACGAGTGGTCTGTGGCCTTATATACTTACTTGCCTTTGTACATATCGACATTATATTGGGCCCAAGTGCACGCAACGATGGAAGTATGAGTGAGTTAATATAGAGAAGTGAGGAATATTATTTTTGGTATATCGGTTGTAAACATATATATTTACGATTAACATTGCATTGATATCGAACCTATTGCCAACGTGAGCGTAACATAAAAGTTTTCTTCAGTAAGTTATGTTGGAAAACTAAAATTATTTTGTTGAACAAAAAATCAGTATATTATTATTTTTAAATCATGAATTCGAATTTGAATATTTCGGTAAATCTTAGGGAATTCATAATTCGCTTGTAATATAATCATGTATCTTGAGATCAACGGTTTTCTTCAATTAAATGATTTTCTTATATTATTATAAATCGGTGAACATTTATCTGGTCTGTCGAGTACCATGCTGAATTCTGTTGAAATGCGTTAATGCGTTAGAGTCTCGCATAGGGGCAATCTACGACTTTCTGGTTGCTATGATAGGGAGGGTAAGACGAGCGACAACTAACACCAAGATCCCATTATGCATATTGGATCCCGAGTTTTGTGGTGTTTGTCGGAACACTTATTTACAGGATAGGGAAATAAAGATGAATTTTATGATAGTATTTGATCTTGCTTTTTTTTTTGGAGCGTACTTGATATTCTTTATGTCAATGTATTGGTGTTGATAGGCAGATTGGGCTAGGAAGAACCCGACCACGACGAGCTAAATTGAGCAAAAGCAAGAAGTACGCGCCCCCGTACCCAACGCCCCGCGACCAACGTAAGCCACTAACGGCGAAAGCGCCATAGAGGGTTACAAATGGACGTGGACACTTCGTGTGGAAGGCAGCGTCGACTGCCCCCCCCGAGTATTGGCAGTTACCCTGCACAAAAAACAATGCCAAAGATCGATTAGGTTAGTTGAGATTATATTTCCCCGGAATGCTCTGGTTATCCAAACTAAATTACATATGATTTGTTTTCAAGTTATTAAAAGGGTTTTAGATAAGCGTAGTTTGAAATTATAAGAACTATTTTCGGAACTAGCGACTACAATTCATGAATTGGATTGGTCGACCAGAATAGACTCGTAAAAGTATAACAACGTTAAGTATATTTAGTACTCCTTGTAATAGTATAAATTTGGATTAAGCGCTCTTGAAGGTATGAAACTGCAATTATCTGGAACTATTCGGAAACTGACCCATTTATCATGAGAAACTTGATTCCAAATCAGCAATAGAAAGCATTACATATAATAGACGACAACAAAGGAAACCCAATTTCGCCTAATTATTTCAACAGTATTTAGAATTAGGGAAAATGACAGACAGCTTTAGATATATGAAAAAATAGTAAAGAATTAATTTGTTCTTGATTTTGATATAGCGTTCAGCGCATGTAAAATTTTCAATGGCAGTACAAAGAAGTACAGAAAATATTGCAGCTTCCATAGAGCAGATAGATCCCTTTTGTGGAATCTGCAACGAGGTGATGACTTCATCACAATTGTTTGCTACTACTCCATATAAGCACAGATTTCACAAAACATGTTTGATAGAGTTCTTACAAAACACTTCAGCATGCCCTACATGTGCAGCCGATTGTGCAACTCTTGCGTAAAGCTTTTCTAACAACACTTTGGCAGCAGAGTTTAACCTAACTGATTCAATGCCTAGCATTACAGAACAAGAAGCAAATGAGCGAAATTCATCAAATAGGAGAGGCGTGGGGAATAGACAAAGAGGAGCTACTCCTAAGAGAGGGATGACGACTAGATCCACAAATAGAGCACCGACCCTTGATCAGACACATGTCTTGGCTCACAAGTCGACATGGTTAAGTATATTCAGAATATGATGAACGTTCAGCAAACTCAGTTGATGGATCATATTGCGTCATATTTATCTAAAACTATTGAGACCTCTATTCGAAATCAACTAGCAAATTTGAAAATTTTAAATAATGAAATTTATTTATGGGATAGATACTAATCCAACCCCACCAATGCCTATAGAACATGGACCAGAAACATTGATTCATAGATTGAGTGAAGCTGATGTGAGAATTAACAGAGAGAGAAGCAGCCAAAGCTTTAATATGAATCCAGAAAAAGTATCAGGAATCATTCAGAACTGGCGAATTAAATTCGATGGCACTAAGCAAGGCATGCGTATGGATGAATTTCTTTACCGAGTGCGATCCTTAACCAAACAAAATATGGGTAACGACTACCATCTTCTTAATGACCACCTATACTTACTTCTTAATGGTAAGGCCAGCGATTGGTTTTGGAAGTTCCATTGCGCAAATACAAACTTTAATTGGGAAACATTTTGTCAAGAGATTCTGACAGCGACCCCTCGGCAAACTGGCAGCGGGATGTACAACGCAACACCAAATAGAAACATCCTCAGCAAATACTCAGGCCTTGTCGGAAAAATCGACCCAAGTTACAAATTAAGATAAGGACAAACCCGAGAGTAAAACGATAACAGAGCGAGAAAAGCATTCAATTATTTATTCTAAACATTTTTCAGATTTACCATTTTATATGAGACTACAGAATTATAGTTTGGCACGTAAGCGAATTTTTGATGATTTAGATTCTTTTAGATTAATAACTAAGCCCAAGCATTCTACAAAACGATTACGTACGTTTTGGAAATTAGTACGTAATAATCGTAGGAATATAATAGCAGCTATTTATCGAAGTTCGGATGAACGAGTATTATCTTCTGTTCAAATCGAAGGGAATGAGTATATAGGACTTTTGGATACAGGACCTACTATTAGTTGCGCAGGTGGATCAGCAGCTCAACTATTACTTAAAAATAGTAAGACTAAGAGATGCATCGGATCTATTCGCACAGCAAATGGCACCGTTAGCAGAATTGTTGCTAAATTACAGACGCAGATCACTTATCGACAGTTAACTAGAAGTATCGAGTTATTTATTATCCCAAAACTTGAACAGGATATGTATTTAGGTATTAATTTTTCGCGGGAATTTGGCTTGTTAGGGACAATTACTAGGCAAGCAGAGATATCAGAATTAGATGTTGGCGCACCAGCAGAACAAAGGGAGCTTCCCAAATTTCATCTTCTAACTAAAGAAGAACAGGGCCGTCTCGATGTCATTATGGGAGGATTTCCCTCGTATGCTAAAGAAGGCTTAGGCAGAACTAATTTGATGAGTCACTTCATTAATATAGGCTCGGCAAAACCAGTTAAGCAACGCCACTGGCCAGTCTCTCCGGCCATTGAAAACTAAAGATTGCAGAAATTTACCGAATGCTAGCTCTAGATGTCATAGAACCTTCTAGCAGCCCCTGGAGTAGCAATTCCGTTCTGGTCAAACGCGGAGATAAGTGTCGTTGATGTTTAGACTCAAGACAGGTTAACAAAGTGATGGAAAAGAATGTCTATCCTTTACCCCACATAGATGGTATTTTGAGTAGGTTACCTCCAGCTAAATTCATTACCGGATTAGACATGAAACATGCCTTCTGGCAAATACCGCTGAAGGAGAAATCACGGCAATATACCGCCTTTACAGAACCCAATCGACCATTGGACCAGTACAAGGTAATGCCATTTGTTCTTTGCAACGCGCCGCAAATACTTTGTCGCCTTATGTATGAAGTTATACCTGCCCATTTGCGAACACAAGTTTTAATTAAATTTAGACGACTTATTAGTGTTAGATAATTTTGACTCCCACCTTATTTTGTACGCCGCCATCAGTTATCCGTTAACAGAAGTTCTAAAAAAAACAAAATTCTCTGGATTGGAATCCGGAAGCCACCGAAGCTTTCGCAATGCTCAAATCCTACCTGACTGCCGCACCTATTTTAATAACATCCAATTTTTCGAAACCATTTATCCTGATTTGCGATGCATGTACTTACGGCATTGGTTGTGTACTAGCGAAAATTCGAGATGATTCAGAGTTACCGATCGCTTATATGTCTGCGAAACTTACGAGAGCTCAGCGTAACTACTCAGTTACAGAACTGGAGTGTCTCGCTGTTCTCAAAGGCATTCAAAAGTTTCGAGCATATATATAGAAGGTCAGGAGTTCACCGTAATTACGGATCCTGCTTCTCTTAAATGGCTTATGAAGTAGAAGGATTTGTCAGAACAACTAGTTAGATGGTCTATGAAGTTGCAGGGATTCAAATTCGATGTCCAGCACCGAAGTAGTTCCCAAAACGTCGTTGCTGATACACTCTCTAGAACTTACGAAGAAGAAGTAGCAGAATTCGATGACCAAGGCTCTCTAATAGATTTGACTTCAACTTGTTTTAAAGCACCAGAATATCTAGCTTTAATTACGTATATAAAAGAGAACCAAGCTAGGTTGCTGGACCTAAAGTTGATGGATGATTATGTGTACAAGAGAACACAGTTTGCCACTGCCATAGAATCGCAAGAGCAAGACTCACATGGGTACCTGCAGGTTAAGTTCCAGAAGTATTACGCGATGCGCACGATCCACCTAGCTCGGCATACTGCGGCATGGAAAAATTAAAAGGTACTTATTTTGGCCAGATATGGTGAGCCAGATACTTTCACACATTGCTAACTGCTGCATTTGTAGATCTACCAAAAGCCCAAATATAGTCCTTAAGCCACCAATGGGTAAGCCAGTGACCTCAGATAGGCCATTTCAAAGATTATATGTCGACCTGTTGGGACCGCATCTTCGTACAAAAAGGGGCAACATAGGGTTGTTGATCGTGGTAGATCACAACACGAAGTTTCATATTCTTTGCCCTCTGAAGAAATTTACAACACAGAAAATTACAGAGTGTCTCGAGAATTGGATTTTCTACACTTTTGGTGTACCCAAATCTATTCTTACCGACAATGGATCGCAATTCCGATCAAGTTTCTTTAAAGCATTCTTAACTCGCCTTGGAGTTGAGCATAAATGTACTGCAATATACTCGCCGCAAGCTAATGCAAGTGAAAGATTGAACCGGTCAGTCTTAGCGTCTTAGTCTTTATAATCTTCGTTGCCAAAGGGTGCAGTTAAAAGCAGGCGATTCAGTTTATGCACGAAACTTTGCGCAGAGTAACGCGAGCCATAAGTTCAGCTCGAAACTAGCAAGAGTATTTCTGCCAGCTAAAGTTCATAAGAAACTAAGTCCGTTTTATTATCAATTAGTCGATAGTAATAAAATATTGCTAGGAGTTCATCATCTGAAAGACATTCAAATAAAAAGTAATACTACCATTTAGTCTACTTTTCAAATAAAAGCTCTTCGTGATACCTTCTTCATTTATTTGCGTTATCGTAGCCGAGTGGGAACAGGGAACAGTTACTGATTTTTAGACACTTTATGTGCTACCCTCGCACTTAGCTCACAGACTTTTGCATATTCCTTTTGATGTCTGATTTAGCACGTAGGCTGATTATACGATAATGCAGTTAAGCTAAGGAGCGGTCGCGAAAGCTTTTATCACCGTTACAGCGACCACGTGCGACAGGCGCGACAGCGAAAAGGCGTACTTTCGTCAAGAAGATTAAACACTGTAAAAACGAAGTCTAAAGTTATAAAAAAATAAAAAATAATAATAGAAAGCGTATTGAAGCAGACGTGCGTGTGGATTTTAAATGTTTTTTAAATTTTAAATGTTTAATTTTACAGCCTCGTGGCAGGGGTGCTGCCGCAAGCGCTGGTCCGCTTTTCACCTATCTCTTGATGCATATATATTGGCTCGGAGACAAGGGTAGTAAATCTACTCCAAGGAGATTTCGGAACCATGCTCCAGTGCCACATTCGAGACTGCTCGCGATAAGTGACTTATACAAATGTATACCAAAGTCACAAGTTTATTCAGACCCGCAAGAAATTATGAATTAAAATCTGGGTTGCGTAGTGTAATTGACTATTTATTCTCCTATGTGCTACCTTCGTCGCTCTTACTGAGAGAATGAGAATTATAATTGACAAAGAGTAAAGCGCGTGAGCAAGCTAAAAGAAACTGCAATTTGTAAAACAGAAGCCATCTGAACGAAATTTGAAGCACGCATCCATACATACATCACATTAAACATACATTTTTGACTTTGCGATCAGCGGATGTCTACCTACTTTATTCCCATTGATCGAAGCTAAAGTAAATTTAAGCAACTAAGCAAACATGAAGAAAAAAAATGTATTATATTGAATTAAAAAGTTAGTCGATTGATATTAGAGTTAAGCAGCATGGTAATATTCCTTTTGACCGATGAATATATTTTGTAAGGGTAAGGTTGTGACATTTATATGCACGTCAATATTTATATATATACTTACAATTAACTTTCTTTGTACAAAGGCAACAATGATACCCATACAATAATACACCTACACACACCCACCAACATCGACTTCATATTGGGACCCCGTGCATTCAACGATGGAAGTTAATATAGTGAGTGAGTTAATATAGAGTAATGAGGACTATTTTTTTGGTATATCTGTTGTACATATATATATTTACGATTTACATTGCATTGATATCGAACCTATTCCAACGTGAGCGTAAGACAAACGTTTTCTTCAGTAAGTTATGTTGGAAAACTAAAGTTATTTTGTTGAACAAAAAATCAGTATATTATTATTTTTAAATCATGAATTCGAATTTGAATATTTCGGTAAATCTTAGGGAATTCATACTTCGCTTGTAATATAATCATGTATCTTGAGATCAACGGCTTTCTTTAATTAAATGATTTTGTTATATTTTAATATGAATCGGTGAATATTTATTTTGTCTGTAGAGTACCATGCTCAATTCTGTTGAAATGCGTTTTCTGTTGAAATGCGTTAATGCGTTAGAGTCTCGCATGGATGAATTTTATGATAGTATTTGATCTTTTTTTTTTTGAAGCGTACTTGATATTCTTCATGTCAGTGGATTGGTGTTGATAGGCATATTGGGCGAGGAAGAACCCCGACCACGACGAGCTAAATTGAGCAAAAGCAAACCAACGTAAGTCACTAAGGGCGAACACGCCATAGAGGGTTACAAATGGACGTGGAACTCCATGTGGAAGGCAGCGTCGTTATTTTGCTTGCTCCTAATCGTATGCTTTGTTTTAATTCAATAACACCATTTATGGTGTGAACCTTTAATGTTTCGTTGTAAACAAAATTAAAAATTTAAGCGGTTTGTTTTGATTAGATTTATGGTTGAACCTGGGTCAATGACACATTTTAGAACTTCGTCATTCATAGTCAATTTTATGAATGGATTTCCTCTTTTTGTTCCGAGGCTTGCTGATGAAAATTTTCGGATGTATCCATTTTTATATGCCCACTATTGCTATCTTTTTGACGTTTAGTCGGAAGGTTTGGCGCATTCAAGCGTGAGTGGGACTCATTTTGATAGTTTAAAGGATTTTGGAATCTACCTTGACTTAATTTCTGTTGGACCTCGTGGTGAGCCTTCTGATTGTCTTCGGAATTATTGTGCTGTTTATTTTTTACGTGATAACTCTGATTCGTGTTGGAATAACCACTTGAACTGGTGGTTGGATTAGCATTTTGCTAATAATTTCCCATGTTCTTCCGTTTGTTATTTTGATTTCCCTGAATATTATAAGTTTTAAGTTTACCAGTTACGCTTTTTTATATAATCCCTCTCTTTTTATACCCTTGCAGAGGGTATTATAATTTTGTCGTGAAATGTGTAACGCATAGAAGGAGACATCTCCGACCCCATAAAGTATATATATTCTTAATCAGCATCAACAGCCGAGTCGATATAGCCATGTCCGTCTGCCCGTCTGTCCGTCTGT
This sequence comes from Drosophila virilis, assembly GCF_030788295.1. Classification (NCBI taxonomy): domain Eukaryota; kingdom Metazoa; phylum Arthropoda; class Insecta; order Diptera; family Drosophilidae; genus Drosophila; species Drosophila virilis. Next base: position 18,062 of record NW_027212895.1, on the reverse strand, counting down.
CTGTTTCTATGCGAATTAGTCCCTCAGTTTTAAACCTATCTTAATGAAACTTTGCAGGACTCCCTCTTTCTGTTGCACCCAGCACATATGTGAAAACCAGCTGGATCGGACCACTATATCATATAGCTGCCATAGGAACGATCGGTCGAAAATTAGGTTTTTGTATGAAAAAATATTTTGTTTATAAAGATATCTTGACCAAACTCGGCATTTATTAGTGTTACTTTACTTCTCATATATATGCAAAATCCTATTAAGATCGGACCACTATATCATATAGCTGCCATAGGAACGATCGGTCGAAAATTAAGTTTTTGTATGAAAAAACATTTTGTATTTCAAGATATCTTGACCAAACTCGGTACTTCTTAGATAGGGGCAAAGCACTATGAGCATTATGAAAAGGTTGGGTCTGCAAGGGTGTTAGATCTTTGGCGTGCCGATGATAACCCTTCTTTCTCGTCTCTACTTGTTTTAGTTTTTGTGTCGACGTAATGTCGTATCTGGCTTACATAATAAAAAGCCAATCGGGTATTTTTTTTGTAATTGCATCTTTGATTGTGTTATTCATAGCATTTGTATAATGTGTCGTATTGCTAGGTATACTTGCTAACGCTAACTTGTTAAAGATAACAAAAGATTTATTTTTGAGAACCTCGATGAACTTACGGACGTTTCCCTGGTAATTGGTGTGGTATAGGCATAAAGGAGTTCTTCAAATGGTGTTTGCACTTTATATTCTTCAATGAATTTCTCAGCTCCTGCCATGTGTTGGCTGCTGTCCTTTGTAAAATTCTCTTAGCATCTCCAGTGACTTGCAATTCGATGGCTCCGTATAATATGCTGTGTTGTCTAACATCTCGGGTTGGATAAAGATGTAGGATATAATCGATCCTTTTAATGAAAGCGTTGAGATTTTCCGTTGATCCGTCAAAACTTGGCACCTGTCTAAGTTGTGAAAGGGGCTGGTTGAGGTGTTGTTATGTATGTTATATGTATGTATGTTATAGGTATGTTATATATATGTAAATAGTTTTGAGTTTGTAGTTTTGAACTTTTTAGTTCTTTGAATTTGCACTTTTATTTCCTTGCACTCTGCTTTTAATATTTTTTATTTTTAATGATGTGTCTTAAAAGTACCCAGTAATAACGTATTGCAGGGATCAAACGATATGCAAAGCCAGTCGTTATTAACTGTATTAGCTTTATTGTCCAAAGGGTCAATGTTAATAGACTTCTAGTGACCCGAAGATTCTTGAGCGGATAAGTATTCGTTACACACCAACAACAAGTTCGGTCGCGAATATGCGTTAGATCTGGGAGTTAATTATCCTTAAGCGATCGTTCATGTCAGTTCAGTGCTAGTGTGAACACAGCATTGACTGAGCCTCACTCAGTGTGAGAGAGTCACTCAGTGAGACAGACTCACTCACTGAGAGACTCACTCACTAATTCGATCCCAGATGCGCTCAGCACTCTCCTTGTGGTCTCCTTTCCACCTCCATCACTCCTGCTTTTTCGCCAATAACAATCAAGGATTATTTATCTGACGCCACCCCCACAAACATTGGTCCTTCGAGCCGGATTATAATAAACCGATCGTCCCTACACAAGTTTTTTGGCAAAGATAAGTATATATAAAATTTTCTTTCCATATATATTCTATATATATATATACATACATACATACATTCAATCCGAATATAATAGCCCATATGCATTTTTAATAGACACTATATTTCACCTTATTATTTAATAAACATAAACACAAACTTCAATTCACTCTCTAAACTTATAGTTTACTGCACCTTGTATTACTTAATAAAAATAAACACAACCACCAATTCAGTTTCTTAACTTATAACTGTGCATAGTGCAAACGAATATATTTGTGCAACCACATAGTACATACATCCGATAAATAAATCCACAAATCATATGTACTATGTGTGTCCACATATATTTTTGATTGCACAATCCACAGCAATATTATAACACAGCAATATTATAGTAATAAATTGCAATTTCAACCGACGTATGTGCGTATGTACACACCACACACATATGTAAAAACCACAGCTGCCGATCCGTACTCCAATTACACGTTTTTATGCAATTGCACACATTCCCATACAATTACTGTTGTTCCGAGACGCACCAAATATAAACACAACAATCATAATTAATAGATTAATAATACTACTAATTTATTGGAAATAAACAAAAACACTACACATTAACTTCGCGGTTCTACATTTGTCAGCGGTGTGTACTCAGCCACAACAGTGGGTATTTTATGAGTACCACAAAAAAGTAAAAATAAACCACCCGTTACCGTATTAAAAGACTAATATAATAATAAAATTATCGAAAACGAGCATCGAATTCTTTATTATTATTTCCCGTGTTTAATAAATATTCGTATTTTTTAAATTACCAACTTAAATAAATTTATTAATTAAATTTATTAAATCAAATAAATTTTGATTTTAAGCAAAATTATTTAAATCTTCCGCAATCTCAATCGAATTATAAACTCGATTATTTACTTGTACCGGCATTCCAGTGTTTCTTTGTTTTAAGCATCGCAACCTCTACTACTAGAGTAGTAGGCTTCCGCCTAGTATGCCAACTGGCAAAGGGAAAGAAACAAAGCATCAATTATCAGTTCCATCCGCAAGCACCTCCAGAACTTCTCCGTCTCCAACAGCAGCCCTTAGAGTCGAAAGGGAAACATCGCCCCGGACTAAAGGCGAATCATCCGCGTCCACGCCAAGGGGAACTGTTAAGGCACTTCTTAGTTCGAGGCCAAGTTCACTGATAAAAATCAGTCGCCCGCCGTCCAAAGCTAAGAGCGAAGCATCCCTAACCACTGCACTCGGACGCACTAAGGCAACCATTATCACAAGATCTAGTCCGATTTCCACGCGAGCTAATACCAAAACGGCCCAAAATATAACAGACGGGGCCCTAATCAAGTTTATTGCTGTCACTGATCGGCTGTCAGTTTGAGGCAAAAAGAAACACTCCTGGAGGCTCTGACCCGTCTCTCTATACGTGCCAGGTCCGTCCGGACCAAGTGCGAGCCTTGTGGGACAAGGTTGAAAAAGAGTACGAGGTCGGCTCAATAATAATCTCGGAAGCCGGTTCACTGGAAACCATTTCAGTTATGCAGTCCAAGTACGACTACTGTTACATGGTATATGAGAGATGCGCCGCTAAACTTAGCGAGCAAATCGATACCGCTAACCCCCAAAATAGACCATCCGCTCAGTCCACCATTCCGACATATGTTCCCACAGGGTGTCGCTTATCTCCTTGCGACACAGAAATCTGCAGCGAAGATTACATACGTTGGCCCACAATTCGAGACCTCTTTACCAAAATTTACATAAATAATCCAAGGTTATCAGAGGTCGAGAAATTATTTTATCTCAGTGCGATAATCAGCGGAGATGCTCAGGCGATTGTATCGAAGTCACCTTTGACTAACGATGGCTTCCAATCAGCCGGGGCCATTCTGACTGATCGTTTTGAGAACATAAATTGTTAGTCAACAGCCAGCTCAAGATTCTTTCCAACCTGCAGCCAATCTCCCAAGAGCCTGGAACGGCAATTAAGGAACTTCAGAGCACCATTCAAGGTTGCTTAACAGCTCTGGAGTTATCCGAGATCAACATAGAAAACTGGGACTGTATCCTCGTGTACCTATGTTCCTCCTATTTACCCAAATTAAACCTCTCTCCTTATGGGAACAGTCCATCTCCAGAAAAAACGACATCTCATCTTGGCTTGAGATGAACGCCTTTCTCTTAGAACGCTATCGCACTCTAGAAGCGCTAGAAGAGCTTAAGCCAAGCGCAAATACTTCAGCGCACTCCAGAATTGTGCGAACAGAACCTCCTACCACTAGATGGCTTAACTCATTTGAGAATAAAGTCGCTAACAAGCCGCAAGCCTGCAAATTGTGCTCCAGGGAGAATCACCCTATCCGTCTGTGTCCACGATTTCTCCAAATGCCCGTCAGCGAACGGGCAACTCACATCAAACAGCAAAAACTATGTTTGAACTGTTTCGCTAGGGGTCATCAGTTAAGGGATTGCACAAGTGCTCACAATTGTTTTACGTGCAAGGGTTGTCACAATACACTCTTGCATCGTAGTGACACTCCACAATTGAAGCCTACAGTAGTCTCCATGCCACAAGCAACAGCTCCCTCCAATCAATCCATACAGTCCACTCCATTCCAACAACCGAATGTTCACAATTATGTTGCAATTAACTCCCACGGTGTTCTCCTTAGTACGGCTGTTATATATGTTCACCATTTGGGTGTAAATTATACAGCTCGTGCACTGATCGACTCGGGATCAGAGGCAACATTTATTTCCGAGCGACTCTTCGACCTGATAAAGCTGCCGTACAAATCCGTACAGGCACAAGTATCGGGATTAAATCAAGCTGTTGCAGCCCAACCTCGCAAGCTCTGCCATTTTAATATTGGCTCTACTTCCAAGCCTCGTATCCAAATCGAGGCATCAGCCTTCGTCCTACCACATTTGGCAGGGAATCTACCATCATGTTCGATCCCCCAAAGTTTATTGACAACCCTGCCAACACTCCAGTTAGCAGAACCTAATTTCCACAAGAGTTCGCAGATAGATGTGCTGATTGGCGCTGATATCCTACCGTCATTACTCCCATCCTAATATATGTGCCACGTTGTTGGGCTAGGAAACTATTTTCGGGTGGATTTCAAAGACCGCATCCACCGCAATCTCGTCATTTTCGACTCGAATCTCTGTCTCTCAAAAAGAGCAATTAGACGTCATTCTCACAAAATTTTGGGAGGTGGAGGTCATTCCAGTCAAACTGGTAAAGAGTTCCGACTCCTTTTGTGAGAGTAATTTCATCCGACTTAGGACATTCAAGATCTATCGCACTAGCTCAGTTTCTAAAGAACGAGAATCGTTTAAAAAGAAACCCACCATTGAAAGAGCAGTACAACTCCGTGATTCAGGAGTACTTCGACTTATGTCATATGACACAAGTCACTCCAAACAGCAACCCCAATAATTTTTACCTGCCGCATCATGCTATTTTTAAGCCCGACAGCACCACAACAAAGCTTCGCGTTGTGTTTAACGCCTCCAGCCCGTCTTCCAATGGCAAAAGTCTAAATGATATCCCACACACGGGACCAGTACTCCAATCCGATCTGACGATTCAGATACTTAAGTGGCGATTCTACCGCTACGTTTTCAATGCCGATATAACCAAGATGTATCAGCAAATCCAGGTCGACATACGCCCTCCCAACGAATACTATTTCACAATGAGAACAAGGACGGATGATGTCGATGATGTTTTAGTAGGGGCACACACGAAGCCACAAGCAATTTCAGCCATTGCAGAACTCCGCATGGCACTCGACAGAGCTGGGTTCCCTCTGAGAAAGTGGACATCCAACACAAAGGAAATGTTAAAAGGAATACCAAGGGACCGCTTACTGTGTGCGGATTTCTTAGAAATCGAAGTGGCCAGCGTCGCTAAAACGCTAGGAATTCGATGACAAGCCACAACAGACCAGTTTTTCTTTGTTCCGTTCAAAATGGTATCTCAGCCTTCGCTCACTAAACGTGAAGTACTATCACAGATTGCGAAATTGTTCGATCCTGCTGGATGGCTAGCACCTGTGATAGTTCGAGCAAAAATTTTCATGCAAGAGATCTGGCTCCAAGAGCTGGCGTGGGATGATTCCCTGCCGGAAGATCTCGTTCAACGTTGGCATGACATCCTAACCGACTATCCCTCTCTCGAAGAGATCCGTATTGCAAGATGGGTCGATTTTCAGCAAAAGGCAAAGGTGCAGTTTCACGGCTTCTGCGACGCGTCCCAGCGCGTATATGGTGCTGCACTTTATTTGCGCGTCGAGATCAACGGATGCATCTCCACTCACCTTCTCGCAGCAAAAACGAGAGTCGCGCCAGTTAAGACGGTATCACTACCACGCATAGAGCTGTGTGGCGCCGTCCTTCTTTCCAAGCTCACCACGGCTCTTATTCCTCAGCTCCCTATCCAGAGTAAAGAAAATTTCTATTGGACAGACTCAACTATTGTTCTTGCCTGGTTGGATAAGCCTCCATGCAAATGATCTACCTTTGTGGCTAACCGGGTAGCCAAGATATCATCAACCAATGGCAAATGGTCCCATGTTCGATCCGAACATAACCCAGCTGACCTAGCTAGTCGGGGGGTTTCTCCTCGAGACCTATTGGGCAGCACTTTGTGGTGGCATGGACCGGAATGGTTACAACTACCACAAAGGCAATGGCCAGTTCTTGTTACGGTACTTGAGACAGAGATTGAACAACGCGCAGTGAAGTGCAATGTCTCACAGCTACCCTCCTATAACCTTCTGGAACAATTCTCCAGATTCGACAAGGCATTGCGAGTTATTGCATATGTCTGTCGCTTTATCCAGCGCTGTAGAAATCCAGCGATCCACTTTCCCGCCGAGCTCCGTAATAAAGAACTTACGAGAGTTCAGTTCCGACTTATCGAGTATACTCAACGCCAAGCTTATCGTAAGGAGTATAGCTGTTTGCTCGATAAGAAGCCAATTTAAGGATCAAGCAGAATTCGCAATTTAACCCCTTTCATCGATCAAAGGGGTATTCTGCGATCCTGTGGACGGGCGAGACCGTCAACCTCGTTAGGCTATGATAAGCGACACCCCATAATCATTCCGGCCAATTGTGATTTTTCACGCCTCCTGCTCCGATTTACTCACCTCATTTGTTTTCACGGAGGCAATCAGGTGGTAATGCGCCTCATAAGAGCCAAATACTGGATCCCAAAGCTCAAGGTCCTGGTAAAATCTACCATAAACTCCTGCAAGGTGTGTGTAATATACCGTAGACGACTCCAGACCCAACTTATGGGCGAGCTCCCAAGGGCGAGATCAACCTTTTCCCGACCCTTCACACATACGGGTGTAGACTTTGCCGGACCTTTCGATATTAAAAGCTACATTGGTCGAGTATGCAAAATTACCAAGGGTTATGTCTGTGTCTTCGTGTGTTTCAGCACGAAAGCAATCCATTTAGAAGCCACCACAGATCTAACCACGGAGAGATTGCTGGCCGCATTTTCGCGATTTATCGCAACACGTGGCCTTCCACAACAAATGTACTCAGATAATGGGAAAACATTTGTAGGAGTGTCATCCGTTTTTTCGAGAGATTTTTTGCAAGGGACCAAAGAGCCTATCTTATCCAAGCATAGCCATCAAAACTTATGTTGGCATTTCAATCCTCCTGGCGTTCCTCACATGGACGGATTGTGGAAAGCAGGTGTCAAAAGCCTTAAGACCCACTTCTACAAGTCCACCGCATCCTCAAAATATACATATGAGGAGTTCGCGACTCTTCTCTCCAAGATTGAAGCCTGCTTTAACTCCAGGCCAATCTCTCCAATGTCGGAAGATCTAAGTCCAGACCACTTCCTAGTTGGTGGCCCTTTTCTGTCAACTAACGAGCCAGTAATCAAAGAAGACGCTATTTCTACAATTTACCGCTGGCAGCGACTCAAAGCGCTCCACCAGCAATTTGGCTTACGGTGGAACAATGAGTATTTTAAAGAGCTCCATAAGCGAAACAATTGGCAGTCCCCTACAAGGGACCTCCAAGTCGGTGATATGGTGATTCAAGGAAGATAACATACCAATAAATTAATGGCGCCTTGGCCGAGTCCAGCTGGCTTTCCCAGGCACAGATGACAAGGTCCGCGTAGTGGACATGCTTACCGCTCGTGGTGTCATCCGAAGGCTAATAGCCAAATAGGTCCTTCTTCCTACTGAGGCACCACCGACTTATCCTTAAAAGCAACTAATCCCTCTTTCAAAACAAAATCATCTTTTTCTCCAGTTCACTCCTCTGTAGAGAACCTGCATGGCATCGTTAACGAAGGCATCCAATTAACGTCAAGGAACGGACTCTTTAAGATGCCGGGTGTGTAGAGGCATCCATGCGCTACGCAAGTGTAAGCGCTTCTTGAAGCTCACGCCCGAGAAGCGTCTCCGAACCGTGTTAATTAACAAATATTCCTCCAACTGCCTGGCTCATCAGCATTCAGGGGAATCATGCCGCAGTGGAGCAAGTGCAAAATTTGCAAAAAGGACACGACACCTTACTCCACATCCATGATCCCCGTAGCGCTCGACCCTCTCGGTCAGACAACAGGCCCACAAGAAGAGCTTCTGGCTCCTCGCCCTCCAGCAGCACATCACCCCCAAGCCCGAGACGTGTTACTATACGGACGTCGCTTACGTCCCTTCTCCAGCACAAGGGGGTCAGTATATTGCCCACCGCCATAGTGCTGCTCGACACCGGAAAAAAGACCCTTGAGACTCGGGCTCTGATCGATCCATGTTGTTCAGTAAACCGCATTAATGCAACCGTGGCAAGGGCCTATGGCCTTTCCGTCACACGCATTGGCGCAGAAGGAGCGTGCACAGCCGTGCTGAGTCGCTGTTAATGATTCTTAATTTTTCGTTAGCTGTCTTATGAAATCGTTCTACGTCGGATATATGTGCACATAAAAGCTGAGTCTTTGTCTGGCTGGTTGTCTGGTTGAACACTTGTAATATAGCTCGTTTGGTTTCTAACCAGTCTCTACTTTTTATTTTTATTAATGATGCAAATTTCGAATAGATATTAATGCAAGATAAAAATTGTTTATCTCCTACTAAGTAAAAATCCATTACATATTTTTCTCGGATATTAGCGATTTCCGGAGTTATTTCGAAAGTTAATTTTGTACCCCTGTGTTCTGTTTTTGCGATGTTGCAAATCTCACATTCATTTATTAGATTTTGAATTAAATTTTGATAGTGGGTTTCTTTGAAACAATTAATAGTTTTTTCAATTCCTGGATGTAATAATTCTTTGTGTTTTTTTAATATTATTTCTTTGAATTCTGCATGTGTTTGAAGGTCTAATAATTTTGTACTTCTTCTGGACAGAGCATCTGCCACATAATTTTCTTTTCCTGGGGCGTATTTAATTTGGAAATCAAACTCATTTAGCTTGATTTTCCTTTTGTCTTTGTAATTTCATGTTAGGTTCTTTCATGTCATTTAACCAGACGAGTGGTCTGTGATCACTAAGGATTTGAAATTGTCGACCAAAGAGATAGGACCTAAAGTATTTAGTGGCCCAAACGATTGCTAATAATTCTTTTTCAATCGTTGAATAATTTAACTCATGCTCGTTGAGAGTTCTACTTGCATAGCATATAGGCTTATGCTCTTGCGAAAGGACGGCCCCTATTGCCATATTACTCGCGTCTGTAGTTAATGAAAATGGTTTTTCGAAGTTAGGGTATATTAAAATTGCGTCGGTTGTTATGAGTACTTTTAGCTTTTCAAACGCTATTTCGTAGTCTCTGTCTTTTATATTGAATTTTGCTCCCTTTTTTAATTTAATTTAATTCAAAACCATTAACAGGTTTTACTATATTAGCGAAATTTGGTATAAATTTCCTATAGAAACCACTGAATTCTGGACAGAGCATCTGCCACATAATTTTCTTTTCCTGGGACGTATTTAATTTGGAAATCAAACTCATTTAGCTTGATTTTCCACCTTTGTAATTTCATGTTAGGTTCTTTCATATTATTTAACCAGACGAGTGGTCTGTGATCACTAAGGATTTGAAATTGTCGACCAAAGAGATAGGACCTAAAGTATTTAGTGGCCCAAACGATTGCTAATAATTCTTTTTCAATCGTTGAATAATTTAACTCATGCTCGTTGAGAGTTCCACTTGCATAGCATATAGGCTTATGCTCTTGCGAAAGGACGGCCCTATTGCCATATTACTCGCGTCTGTAGTTAATGAAAATGGTTTTTCGAAGTTAGGGTATATTAAAATTGGGTCGGATGTTATGAATTTAGCTTTTCAAACGCTAGTTCGTATCTCTGTCATTTATATTGATATTTGCTACCTTTTTTAGTTTAAGTGTTAATTTAAGTTTAATTAAATTTTTAATTTAAGTTTAATTAAGAATTAAATCTTCTAAGAGATTGTTCATACAACGTTGGAACATCGCAGTTGCATTCTTAAGAACAAATGGCATGCGAGTGTACTCGTAATGGCTATGTTTAGTCGAAAATGCGGTCTTGGGTATTGAACCAGGATCCATTAGGATTTGGTGGAAGCCTTTGGATAGATCAATGCTTGTGAAATATTGACATCTTTTAAGTTTGTCTAATATTTCAGCCATGATCGGCATAAGGTATTTATCATTAATAGTTAATTCATTGAGATTGCGGTAATCTATGACTAACCGGAACTTTTGCTTTCCAGATGCATCGTTTTTCTTTGGAACGATTATTACTGGTGAGCAGTAAGGGGATTTGGATTTACGTATGATATTTTGTTTTATCATATCGCTTATTTGTTTATTTACTTCCTCATCGTATATTTGAGGATATTTGTATGGACGCTTGTAAATTGGGTCCTCATGTTTTGTTGGAATTTTGTGTTTAATTGTACTAGTGAAAGTCAAATTGTCACCTTCATGGATATCACGAAATACATGTAAAACTTTTTTAATTTTTTCTCTTTCTTCTGAGTTTAGGTGCTCAAGACTAAACTCATTGTTTTCTTATAATTCGTTATTAATAGCGTAGTTAATTGGTCTGTCCTCTGTTGAGGGTGGATCAAGGCACTCTTGTGCGGTCATGTCCTCTTCGACCTCTTCGTCATTATATCTAAAACAAAAGTTAAATTCTACTAAGGTTACGGATCCTTGTGCATAGTCTATAGTCCCAATCAGAACATCATAATGCTCTGAGAAGTCGTGAATATAGAATTTTTGTTTGCTCGGACAAATTTTGCTTGCTCCTAATCGTATACTTTTTTTAATTCAATAACACCATTTATGGTGTGAACCTTTAATGTTTCGTTGTAAACTGGAAAATTTAAGCGGTTGTTTTTATTAGATTTATGGTTGAACCTGAGTCAATGACACATTTTAGAACTTCGTCGACGTAATGTCGTATCTGGCTAACATCATAAAAAGCCTATCTGTTAATTTGTTTGTAATAACATCTTTGATTGTGTTATTCATAGCATTTGTATAAAGTGTCGTATTGCTAGGTATATTTTCTAATGCTAACTTATTTAATATAACAAAAGAATTAGTTTCGAGATCCTCGATGAACTTACGGACGTTTCCTTGGTAATTCGTGTTGTATAAGCGTCGAAGGAGCTCTTCAAATGGTGTTTGCACTTTGTATTCTTCAATCAATGCGTTTCTCAGCTCCTGCCAAGTGTTGGCTGCTGTCCTTTGTGAAATTCTCTAAGCATCTCCTGTGACTTGCAATTCGATGGCTCCGTATAAGATGCTGTGTTGTCTAACATCTCGGGTTGGATAAAGGTGTAGGATGTAATCGATCCTTTTAATGAAGGCGTTTAGATTTTCCGTTGATCCGCCAAAGCTTGGCACCTGTCTTAGTTGTGAAAGGGCCTGGTTGAGGTGTTGTTCTGATAATTCCATTGTCATCTTGGTGTAATACACTTTTTTCGTTAGATGATTTTCTTTGTGTTAAATAATTTTGAGTTTGTGGGTTTGAACTTTATTGTTCCTTGATTTTGCACTTTTATTTCTATGCACTTTCTTTTAGATTATAGTTTGTGATGGATTATTGTTTAAATGTTTTTTTTTTTGTGTGTGTGTGTCTTAAAAAGACCCAGTAATAACGTATTGCAGGGATCAAACGATATGCAAAGCCAGTCGTTATTAACTGTAGTAGCTTTATTGCCCAAAGGGATGTAGCCTAATAATATTTTAGGCTACTAGTGACCCGAAGGTTCTTGTGCGGATACGTATTCGAGAAATGTTTATTACACTCCGACAACACTTTCGGTCGCGATTGTGCGTTAGATCTGGGAATTAATTATCCCTTAGCGATCTTTACTTTTTCCCGACGTATCCTACCGGCTGCGCCAAGTAAGTTTTACCGTTAAGTTACTATGAACTGATGTATCTAACTGTTGAGGTCGCTTAGCAAACTTCGCTTTGAGAGAGTTTGAGTCAAAATTGTGAAGTTTGAGCTGCGTCAGCAATTATGCGTGGGATAGTGCTCTGATGGGAACATTGACAGTGGCGTGATATTTAGTGTGAATTGTTTATGTCTACCAAAGGGGGACAGTTTGATCTTGACCAATGTCGATGTTATCACCAGGCTCTTTGTTTACAATATTAGAAATGTTTATACTTGTGCTTATGCTTATGTGCTAAGTTATGTTAAAGGGTGGGTGCGACTATGGATATGTCACTATATATGTATTCATGTATAAATATATGAACATTTAAATGCAGTTTAATATAACAAGATGGTAGATTAATTACGTTTGAATCCTAAAATTTTGGGTCAGTTTATTTCACCTTTCTTTTCTCTTTTTTCTTAATTTCTATGTGCTTACTAACTTTTTTTCTGGGTATGTTCGACTAACATCTAGCGCACAGCATTCCCCAATCTAAACTCTAAGTTATACCATACCACCCACTACGTATTATCTTTGAACTAACCCTTTCTCGGAAACAAACGTTGTTTTCAAACAGTAGTTAGTTGTAAGAATATGTGATTTTAATTCAGACAGTGCTGAATTGGTTGGTCACAATTAATTGCTAATATTTCTCGGTCGGAAAAGAGGGATAATTTGAGGGAATATTAAATTTGGAATTACAACAATCTGGAAAATTTTGGGATGTTGTCCAGTAGTTCATAAACAGTAAAAATCCAAATCAGAAATATATTCCAGTAAAATAAATAGTACAAATTCAACTACTCAGATTTCCTTAGGAATTGTAAGCGATAACATGTAGGAAAAAGACAGGCATCCTGGCGTGAAACAAGCAATAGTTGCATTCAATATTGCGGTGATACGTAGCACAGTTGCAGCGATTACGGCATTTACCGTAAGCAATTGCTAGCAGAACAGTATTCTGCGACTACGCCTTGTCAACACCGTTTTCACAACATTTGCAAAAGCAATGCACTAAATACAACCCTAAAGGAAGTCTGCAACCCAGGGCTATTAATATTTATGAACAACACACTGGCAGCGGAGTTACACTCAGCTGGTAATGCTGAAACAGACGAAACAGTGTCGCGAAATACATTACCTTGTCAAGAGTATGGACGTCACCAATATCGAAAAGGGGGAGGAACCACGTCAAGCGAAGTATGCAAACAAGGTCTATGAATCGTAATCATCGGGAGTATTTAGGTAGTTGCATGTCTACAGGCAGCAATGGCAATAACTTGGTGGACAATGGTCCAAATGTAGAGACAATTAACTATATTAATGAAGCTCTTCAAGCTCAGCTATGGACTTGAATAGCAGAACTTAATAATTTCAGCAAGGCTTCTGTTGAACAATCATTGCAATAGCAGTTGACAACATTACATGTACGAAATGAGAGAGCTGCATCAACACCCACTAGATTAGCCCAGTCTCCAAAGGAATTAGGGGCTAATACTCTCCATAATCAAGCCCGAAATTCTGATATACCCCTTGACTGGAAATGTATCGCCATTTTTTCTTTTCGTTATCTATGGATTTCTTTGGTACTAATAACAGTGGACTGTTGAATTCTGAGGCTGGAGGTTCAACTATTCTATCTTTAAGTTTATCGACTTGAGCTTCAATTTCGTGTTTTTAACTATGAGGATTTCTATAATTGTTTATATATACAGGTTTATCATCGTTTAGTCTTAGTTTCTGCTTATAAAAATTATTGGTTGTTATTGATTCGGTATCAAGTCTGGATATATCTGTGTATTTACAACAAAGTTCTTTTAATTGTTTATTAAATAGTTTTTGAAAATTTTTAGTTAACTTTGTGATAACATCGTTCATTATAGTTTCATTATATATTTCGTATATATTATAATTTGCTAATGGTTCATAATTCAACCTATTTATATTAATCATTTGATCGGTACTACTTGTATTAAGTAAACGGACGAATGCATAGGATCCCTGTGAGTACTTGGAAGAAACTGATTTAGTTTTACAAATCCTAGGGCTTATATACTAACAGAGTGTCTTATTTTAGATCTGCTGTTGATACATTATCTGCAGCAACGGTCATAAGCTATTATTTTTTATTTGGGGTTTTTCTTTACACTAGCTACATGACTTTTTTTCGTGGGTCACTTTACAATCGTAAGGACCACATAGGCGTTATTTATTTTTATGCATCTACCTGCAATACCGGGTCTTAGAGAAGGTCGGTGTAAAGTGTGAACATTCTGCTGAGAGCCGGCATAGCTGATGGCCTGCAGTATTCTAGTTGTAGGAATTTTACTTACTATAATAATTTCGACTAAAATTAATATTTATCGGTTATTTCAACGTAGCGGTATTTTTTTTCTTGCTTACTTTTTCAGAAGTACCAATCTTGGATGCTGTTAATGGGTCCCACATAACCTTGGGTATTTCTTTCACTTCTCCTATGTAACATGTTTTAATTGTTTCTTGTCTTGCTAAATGCTAATAGTATAATTCTAAATAGCTGGGCTGGATGCCTACTGAAGAACAGTATTTTGGCAATTATGAGTTTATTAACTATAAAAAATCGCTTTGCTGTCAAGAGTGTGTAAATATTCTTAATATCTGTTGTTCTTTTTTTCTGGATCCCATCCTTTCGTATCTTCCATGCTTAGTTTCTCATGTTAATCTTTATTAATCAGCCATCATTTTTGCAAGAATTATTTTCCAACAACTGTAACTAAGAATAGCCAAGCATGTATATTACTTGTCTTTTGTTTAATTTTTCGGAAGCCTCACAACTAAACTTAAATTTGGGTTCGCCTTTCAAGGGTTTCCATTGAAGTCCCAAATTTTATATTTTCCACTTACTTCTTTATTGTATGACATACAAATATTATTTTTTCCATTTTGACAATACTCTCCCTTCATTCTTTGAATCAGTTATCATCTAAGTTGCGTATTACTCATTTTAGATGATATTTTCCTGATTTGACTCCGGTCTCCCAAGTGCCTGCATTTTTTTTATTTCCTTCAATATATTTAATGTATATTTTCCTCAATACTAAATGTTCATTTTTGTCATTTGCCAGTATGAAAATAAGCTCTTTACTACCCTGAATTTATTCTTCTTTCCTCTATCATTTACCACTCTTGTGTACGGTTTGTGTGGTAGCCTATAAGGTGGCCACGCCACAGTTCGTAAATAGTATATAAGCATCGTATTAGTAATAAGAAGAATTAAGGCAAGGTGTCGATGTGTTGAAGCTAATTAAGGACAAGGGCGTCGCAGAAACCATGCGAGGCTGATTTGTTGCTCAACACCGCCTCCGAGGGTGCAACTTGAATTCGGCGGCGAAGAGCTAAAACTCCAAGGCGAAGTTGCGAATGCTCGCGGCGAAGTCGAGCGGCCGAGGACCATCAGTGCAGTGGGTCGCTAGAGCTCCGAACAGTGCGGCAGGGCCTTAGCTTAGTGAAATCGTGTAGGGTAGTATGTAATGTAGCATGCGTACATATGTATATACATACATATGAATAAGGCTGCAACACTTTGTTGTCATGCCAACAGAATGCAAACATAAGCAGCGACTTTGTCGCAGCGCGCCTAACGCTAAGTGCCCTCTGCGCATATTCAAGTGCAGACGAAATATGATCCGCACTTGATAACAACGACCGCCCAAATAGCTAAGTCAGCGTTCTCACGCTTGACCGTCGCTGTGTATACATATGTGCGCCCATGACTCTCTCTGACTCTCTTGCTGTATATAATAAGCCTAAAAACCATGTATGTAAAACGGCTGCTCACTGCTTCACGGTGGACAGCTCTAACTCCAAAAAAACATTGAATAAAGAACCATCGAGGAAGACTGACGTCTTTTCATCAGGGAACTATTATATGGCGACCGTGACAGCACTGGATCAGCTCCTGTTTTAGCTGATCGAACCGCTGTATGTACTGTAACTATTGAAGAGGACGAAGGAGGCAACAACAACAAGCAAAGGCGGAACAAAAACAAAAAAAAAGCTGAGTGAGTAGAGTGTAGTGAGTGTTATGGGTCGCGGTGGCCGGGTTAAAAAATTGAATAAAGAAATTGCTCATATTAAGTGGCAATTATATTCACCCAAAGCCAACACACCGTGGAAAGCAACAGCAAGGCTACAGGCCATGCTTGACTTTTATCAGCAACAGCTAAAACAGATAAAAGAAAACCCTACACCACATACTCACTCAGTGAATATTAAAGTTGTTAATGACAAAACTATAACCACACCACCTCCCAAAAGCAAAGTGCCTCAGTACGTCAAGCAACGCCCAGCAGATTGCCCTGGACCTCTGGACAGCCCACACTGCAGATCGACTTGCCTGGTAAGGCAGTAACCTGTGCGAAGACCGGCACCGGATCCGCCTGAGCCCATAGGTCCAGGATAACAGCAGCTGAGAAATCAACAAGCGCGAGAGGCACCCCAGCCCCTTGAGCCTTCGAAGGGAGCGTCAGCGCAACCATACTGGTGATGACCAGCTGACGCGGAAGAACAGGAACAGCAGACACCAGCAATAATTTTAAAATATATATATATATTATTATCGAAACAATTTATGTAAAATTGAGCAGAAAATCTTTTGCCCAATCAGAAGTGAGGCCCATAAAGCCACAGTAAAACATTAGGCAGGTTGCTATGTAAAAACAACAAAATTTTTTTACAGGTCTCAGGCACTGGGTAAACTACCCAGTAGCAAACAAATTAATCCAAATCTTAAATTCCAAATAAATTTTAAATTTTAAAATGAAAAAAAAATAAGTTTTCAGTTCAGTCAGTTTAATCAGAAATAAAAAATAAAAAAAAAACTAATTGAATCAAATTAAAGCCATAGGCAGGAAAAATGTTCTATATATGAATAGTAGGAATATCCCAGAATAATCTTGAAAACCAAAGTAGCTTGTCAATATTATGGAATGGCCAGAACTTTCTGAGCGGATCCAAAATATTAAAACGACATTTGAAAAAGCGTATAAATGTCTAACACAAAATAGACAAACGCATATAGATACAGTTAATAGGCACTCCATAACATTGATCGACAGCTTTAACGAAGCTCGAATATTGATATATCAACATAAAGATGTATTAACCAATGAACATTGGTCAGAAACGTCAAGGTTGCTAATAAGTCTGAGAAATAATATACAAACAGTTAAAGACAAGCATAATTTAAATTTAATACTACTTTCTATTTTGAATACACCCGCAAAGTTGGAACTCGGTGAAAACCTTGAAGTTCGGACTGAGGATATTCAATTAGAAGAAGAAGATTTAACAAATCTAACAATCCCTGCCGTTATCACACTGGATTCCAAAGATATTTTATTCGAAAGTGAAGAAAGTGCTGATAATAGCCGTATAATGGTTGACACAGCCGCTGCCCAGAGGGCATATATTAGGGAAATTGCACAAGCAGTCCCAGAATTTGACGGAAAGAGAACCCGTCTTGAAAAATTCTTAACGGCATTAAGACTTGTCAAATTAACAAAGGGAACTTATGAGGAAATTGCCATAGAGTTGATTAAATCAAAAATAACGGGCACAACCCTCAACAAAATAAAAAATGAAACCACAATAGATGGAATTATTGCAAAATTAAAAGCCGTAGTTGTCGGTGAAACACCCGCCAACATAAAGGCAAAAATGGATACTTTAACGCAGAAAGGCAAAACAGCCACTCAGTTCACAAATGAACTAGAAAATCTGCGACAGCTTCTTGAAGCTGCTTATATTGACCAAGGCATACCATCTGAAAATGCTGACACGCTCAGCACTACAGAAGCCGTTAACACAATGATAAGTAAAACTAATCACGAAAGTGTTAAAACCGTTATGGAGTCTGGTATTTTCACTACCATGGATGCTGCCGTTAGTGCATACATCCGTACTAGTACAAGACTTACTGGTAGTGTGAATACAGTGATGTACTCTAAAAGAGGGAATAACAACTA